>NW_010190034.1:0-12301 GCF_000695765.1 Mesitornis unicolor
GGGACAAGCACAGAAGCAGGAACAAGTGCCTCTGAAAACTCAAAAGTAGCACTGTGTGACTTTGTCGTCTTTATTGCAGAGAGCATTCCCTGTATGTAGCCCTGTTACTTACCTTGGCTAATAACAGCCTTCCTATTGCTCCCATCGAGGTCAGCTCTCTCAATGACATGATGTTTGGCATCCACCCAGTACATTCGATGTCCTGCATAGTCAATGGTCAGTCCATTGGGCCAGAAGAGGTGCGTATCCGCAATGATGCGCCGATTAGAGCCATCCATGTTGGAATACTCAATGCGGGGAGTGTTGCCCCAGTCGGTCCAGTAGATAGTGCTGGAAGAGGCAGGGAGAGACAGGCTAGAAAACTCACTCTCTGTCAGGGCGAGACACTATCAGTCTTGTGACCTCGAGCATGAAACTGAGTCAGAGCCATGGAAGAACAGACAGCCAATACTTTGAGGCTGGTGAAACCTGAAGAGCCCAGAACAGGATTAAGGCTCTGAAGGTCTCCCACATTGTCAGGTTCCCCAAATAGGCAGCATCAAAGGAAAGTTTGAGCCCAGGGGCAGCCTTTGTGACCAAGGATGGGGTTTTCAATGTTCATAGGGAAGCACTTGCACAGATGGCTCACTGGAGTCCTAACTTTTTACTCACCCCTCCATAGGATGTAGGGCAATTGCTCGAGGCTTCTCCAGGTTCTGCCACAAAAGCACTTTCCTGTGAGTGCCATCCAAGTTGGCTACTTCAATTCGAGATGTCCCAGAGTCTGTCCAGTATAATTTGTCATGGATCCAGTCAATAGCAAGTCCACCTATCTCCAGGGGAGAATTGAGCACAAAATGAAACCAGGAGCAGGATCTGCTCAGAAAAATAGCTTCCTTTCCCTCTCAGCCTCATAAGAGGCCCAATTCAGTCCTCCTGACTCTTCCCCCATCAGTCAAGATTAACTCCACAGGGACACTGATCTCACATCCATTCCATCCAACCCATTCCCTTGCTCACGAAGATGCGCTCCATTTTTAATGCTGAGTACCCACTTTTCTCCACTCACCCACCCCTATTCTCACACCATGGTCAGTCCTCAGGCTTTTGCCTTTCTCATGGTGACGCACCTGGACTCTCCAGCCCTGTGGAAACCACCTCTTCCACATTGCTACCATTCAGATTGGCCCTCATGATGCGATCGAGAGTGACATCGGACCAAAACACCAGCTCTTTGCTGTGATGGAAATCAAGGGCAATGGCATTTTCCAGGTTGTTCAGGAGCAGCGTATACTCTGAGCGATGAGGCAACACTTGTCTGATATCAATTCGATTGGCAAAAAGTAGCACTGGTTCTGGCCCTGAAAATACACGAGAAGATAGCATTAGAGTACTTTGACAGGGTCCTGCCTACCATTCCCTCTGCATCAAGTCCCAGAACATAATTCTGCAGTACCAGCAGCAAGAAATCAACTCCCAAGTGCAAAACACAGAGAG
This sequence comes from Mesitornis unicolor, assembly GCF_000695765.1. Classification (NCBI taxonomy): domain Eukaryota; kingdom Metazoa; phylum Chordata; class Aves; order Mesitornithiformes; family Mesitornithidae; genus Mesitornis; species Mesitornis unicolor. The sequence goes on from NW_010190034.1 coordinate 1,477, forward strand.
CTGTTTTCACATCCTCTATACACAGTCCTAACTCCAAGATGAGCAGTTGTAAATCTTTTTGGCAAAGATTCACTAAGCAGGAAGTGATCATGTCAGCTCCCACCTAAACCCACCTTCACCTCAGCCTCTGAAGCCATACCACTAGGCAGCCACTTGGCAGCTGGACTAGTTTCCTTTTCCTATATCCATCTCCTAGCCATACAAACACACATGCTCTACCACATCATCTACCACAGACAAGACACAGTTAAAATCTGCCTCAGCCGGATATAAACTCAGAAGGTAGTCCCACTGGAGAGAAAAAAAAAAACAAAATAACAACAACAACAACAACAAAAACCCCCCCACACATACAAAAAGCCCAAAACAATATCAACATCCTTTATGGATTTCATTAGTGGAATTACTAATGAAATCTTAATTCTTTAGATGGAATTTCTAATTCCTCAGCTCCTACATTAAAGGAGCTGAGCAATAAAGTTAAACAAGTGTACAGATGCCCTTAAAAACCAGCAGATGTCCATACAGCAGTCACTCACAGCATTCAGGACTGGTGATCAGGAAACAGTGAAGTATCTCTCCATGGTCAAAATCACACAGAACTTTCACAGACATTCACCAACAACCCAGGCACATCTAATACAAATCCAGGTACTTCCTTTTCCTTACATATTGGCTTTGTGAACAGCATAATGCTGCCAAAGGAACATCAGCAGCAAAATTATGAGAAGTGGACCAATGCACACACATCAGAATAAGGCTGAAATCCTCTTTACCTAGAGCTTTGCAGCTTCGCTTGTCAGGTCGCAGCTCGTAGCCTTGCTCACACCAGCACTGGAAGCCTCCTTCACTGTTGGTACAGCCTTGGCTGCAGTAACCTTCCTCAGCACATTCATTCACATCTGCATGTGAACAAACAGAGAAAAAGTTACCATGAGATCATCAACACACCAGGCAATCACAGCAATATCTTGCTTCTGCTTTCACGCTCTGATTTGCACCCTATCATAGCCATCAGCTTCAAGCACATCAAAGCAGCAGGGATGAGGCTAGTGCTCCAAAAACTCACCTTGGCATGATCGGCCATCTTCCAAGAGCCTGTAACCTGTGTGGCAGGTGCACTGCACCATCCCTCGTACCATCTGGCACTTCTGAGCACAGCCACCATTGTTGACATTGCAGTTCTCCTCCCCTGTCCGTGGACCTGCGAAAGAAACATGTGAAGATAACTGAGCTGAAACCACAAGGCAGCTGCTTGTGCCCTCAGCTGTTAGGCAGCAGTTGCCTTTCAGAATAGGCTGAACAAGAGGGGGAGGACACAGGCTGTGCTGGAAGCTGCCTCTTCACAGTCAGAACTATCCCCTGCAGACCACAACCAAAGGGGACAACAAAGCTCAGAATAACATGGTTTTAAGATTCGCTATCTCTGCGGACAAACTTTGATACCTGAGATCATAATCTTCTCCTCATTATTACTTGTCTGCTGTATGTAGTTGGCAAAACCACCAAGGTAATTTTCCTCAGTCTTCAACTCTCTCCCATTATCACAACCCAGTCTTTCTTCCTTACATACATTCTTCAGCAACACCAGATAGACTCCCACACATCACAGTGTCTACATTTATCTTTAAGACTGAACTTGTGAGAACTTACGGCAGTTCTGATGTGGACTCTCATCACTGCCATCTCCACAATCATTTGCTCCGTTGCACAACTTCCTCTGGCCAATACAACGTCCGTTCTCACACAAGAACTGGTCTGGAGCACACTGAGGGGTCCCTGCAATAGAAGAAAGGGGAAGTAAGCACACCACAGCTTACTGATGGAGCAGCACTCATGGTGAAGAAAAGGATACAGAACATTTTCTAAGACTTGTTACAAACTTTACATACAAGCACAAATCCATTACTTCATCTTTCCTTGAATTCAGTTCATCTTGTGCTCCTTACTGCTCCACATAGCTTTATGCTGATTTGGAGGCCTGCAAACTCTCCCTTCACATCAAGTTCAATGTTGTTCTATTAGGAAGTTCAGCTATTTAGTTTCTCTCAGAATGACTGGAAGGTCCTGGCTTAGTTCCCTTAGGTTCCAGATTCCACAACCTTACTCAGTATGTGCAAGAGAGCAGTCAGTTCCTTACTTTAACCATCTGATATGTCACCCTAGCATGGCTATGGATCTTAAACCTGCCTAGGAATGACTGTCTTGTCCAGCCCTAACTGCACTGTGACTGCCTTGGAATGAGATTTACATTCATCCTTGAAATCTGAGCTCAGGCAACAGGATTTCACACATGAGCTACACGCTTCAACTTCTGCTCTTGGCAGGGAGACTCTACAGATTTCTTGCAAGTAAAGTAATGCTGTTTGTAGGGACTTTGCCAATCTGATCGTTTCTTCAGCAATAACTGCGCTATCCTGTTGCCTCTTATTTCTTGTACCTCTGAAGCTGACTTTATTAGTGGTTTCCAAATCATCACCCTCCGATAATCCTAGGAAGACAACAGGACAATGCAGTTATCAGCAAAGAAACAATTAGATTGGCAGACTTCCTGTAAGCAGCATGGAAAAGGGTAGTTCTGAGATTAACAAGTACAAATAAGAACTTAGGGACATGTCAACTGGGAACATAAAACCAAATCACATAAATTCACTTTTCAGAGCACACTGGTGATTTATATGAAATATTCTGAAACCTGGGCTGCATTTGTCATATCAAACAAAGATCGTTACATCAGCTGATCTCCCAGTATTCTAGGAATCTTCTCTCTATGGCCAATAAAAATATAATTCTGCTCTAAATCCAAGAGGTGACACAGGATTTTAACTCTTGCTACAGACATTGGGGCAGCACACTATTTCACTTCGATGAGCCAGTACACATTCTGCTTGGAACCCCTGAGTTAATTTTTACCTGCTGACTATCACCATAGACCTAATGCAGAACTGCACAACCAACCTTACAGTAACTGTAGCTGAACTCAATCACCTTGGGTTCAGCTTGAGGTGGAGAGGTTGAATTTCAGAGGCTCTGTAAGTTTGACCTGGCTTCTAGATGGCAACTGTTCAATACCTCTAAATAACTTTGTTATCAGGATGAGGAAACAGAGTTAACAGCTTGTCTTTAAGTACAATTGCTTTTTCCAAGATCACCACCACCTCCTGCACACTGGTGCTCGTGACAGCTGACCGATCTAGAGCAGCTGCTCTCAAATGGCTACCAAGTGTGTGTCTGAGCTCAGTTGTCCTTGTAGAACACCCACTCTCCCCTCCTCAACAGGCCCAAACAAGGGGTACAGTTTCACAAATGCCTTTTGTCACCCCTAAGCCCACTGTTTAAAATCCACTGATCCAGAAGGGTCAGTATGTACAGCTAGGCTCCACTCACTGGGATGAATGCAAGGACCAATACACACTATTCCTCAACAAGGAATACAGACATCCTGAGAGACTTAAGGAAAATAGAGGATTCTAGATACTCCTTGCATCCTACCATAACAGCAGGGTCTGTTGAAACCCTCCTCTTCTCCATAACCACTATTATATAAGAGAATGGCTATCTGCTAAATGATTACTAGAAAGAGAAAGAGGGACTCCTGAGCAAATATCTAAGGGGAAGCTGACGCCCTTAACCTCTAAAACAAAAGCTTTATCCTTCACTTCCATAAAATGCCCTTTTGATTCCACTGCCTGCTAGAATTGCTTGGCAATTTCACAAGGCAACATGAAAGCTATCCAGAACTATCTACAAGGTGTGAGTTGGACATAGTCCATTTGACAAGGTAGCAACTTTGTACACTATTAATGTTTCCAAATCTGAATGGAATAATCTCAGAGCTATGTGGTAATTCATAGTGTAGGGACAGGATAGGAAGATACAGGGATCTGATATTTGACCAGAAAACACCATCACCTCAGTTAGTTTAAGCACACAGACCTGCACCTGTTTGCAAGTGTATAAGGTAGCCTGCAGATCCCATTTTTAGGGAACACTGGAAAGTCTAGTCTGAACTCAGTGAAGCCATCCAAAAGAGACTTCACTACCTATTATCTCCAGGATGGAAACATTAGCTATGAACAGCAAGACAGCAGGCCAAACCTGTGTTCTCACAGTTTTCCTCATCACTGTTGTCAGAGCAGTCATCTTCCCCATCACAACGCCAGGACAGACGGACACAGCGCCCTGATTTACAGCGGAACTGGTCAGCTGTGCACATAGATGTAGCTGAGGGACCAAAAAAAGAACATTTGATGAGCAAGAAGGATCAGTAGAAACCCAATTCCAAAGCTAACAGTCCCAAACATTCTTTTGCATCCACAGAAACTGAATGTTTCTTCCAGGACCCAGCACTCACTGCAGTTCCTCTCATCTGATTGGTCATCACAGTCAAAGTCTCCATCACACCTCCAGCCAGCGTTAATGCACAAGCCACTGTTGCACATGAACTCTCCAGAGCGACAAGGTTGGTGAGATGCTGCAGAGATGGCAAAGAGTATAAAGAACAAACTCAGGCCAATGTAACATACCCAAAGCCTCTCAGCATCACCCTTACACTCCACTACTGTAAACTACTTTAACTTCTGTATGCAGTAGTGTGCGGACTACATAGTGACTCCCACTCCACCAAGTATTCTCACTTTCCTAAGTTAAAAAAAAAAAAGAGCCAGTTTATGTGTGAACAATTAGATTGCTGTCTGCACTGCAACCCATCTCCAGTCAATGCAAAAATCCATTTAGGTTTGCAAGTCAGATGCTTGGACCAGTATATCATCCTGCATTAACTTACAGCAGTCAGATTCATCAGACCAGTCCCCACAGTCATCATCGCCATCACAGTGGTAGATATCCAAGATGCAGCGTCCATATGCACACTGAAATTCCTCCAAGCTGCAGGTGGCAGCTGGAACATCTGATGCTAAAAAGGGAATCAAAGAAAAAATGCCTGAGGTGACAGGATACAACCCAGTTTAGATGCAACCTTCTCAGTCTAATAACGGACAAGCAAGTATTCACTGCAAAGGTGGTGGAAATTACTAGCCACTGCTGTGTATTTCTGCATGACTTGTGGTACTGAGAGGAACCTGAATGCTGTTTGTACTTCACTGAGGGACAGGTTAAAGCTGTGTGTAAGACATCTGTGTAGACAATCCACTAAAAAATAAATAAATAAAATTTTTTAAGAATTACAGAGGATATTAGTCTAGAAACACTAACTTTTCAAGAGTCATTAAGTTCTAGAGAAGGAAACAGCAATGAAGAAGGAAGGGTTGATGAGAAAGCAACATGACGGATGCAAGAATGTTACCTTCCGTCTTATACTTGAGACACTGTCTTAGTGCCCTCCAGAAAGTGTTTAAATTGTTTAATAAACCTGAAGATGTAGATACAAAAACAGATGGAAAAGTAAAGATAACCTTTGGCGTAGCTCTATATTAAAGATTGAGGCATGTCAGAATGCAATGGTAAAGTACAGAATTATTCTTTTTAAATTTTCACAAAAATAAGCATTTGAAGACCAAAGAAAGTAAGCAAGCAGCAAGGTGCCTAAGGTTTGCACCTGACCTTTGAGGATTTCCACCTTATCTTTCCTCTCAAGCTGTCACTAAAGCCAATTGTGCCTTACCAGTAAGGAGCACTGCCAGATGACCCAGGGCAATGCCTAACAAAGTTATAGTGAAGGATCTGTCCACTGTTCTCTGTTCAACCATATACTACATGGGAAGGGATGAAAAATACTTTTGAGTCCCACACAACAGAATTTGACACCTTTTCTCATACTACTGTCCAGAGAATGAACTGCATGTTTCAGGCATATGAGTCTTCCAACTGAGGACCTCTGAAAATAAATCCATTAAACAAAAGGGACAAGAAAGACTGACAGTCTGGGAAGTGAACTACACCTGCCTCTCCAACCTGAAGTAGTGGGCACAGCCTACTGGCATGCAATAGGAGCTTTAGTTCAGTGAGTATCCAGTGGCTAGATACTAAAATGTGTGTTAACGTGTGCCTCACCAAAGGAGCCCGAAAGGAGTGTTTGGGTCTGCTTGAGGAGAAAATTAGGTCAGTAACTCAGATTCGCATGTAGTGTGATTCAGTGATAACACACTCCCCCAAAAGAAACAAAAAGGAAAAAAAAGGAAAGAAAAAAATAAAGAAGAACAGTGTAGTCCCACCTTGTCCTAGTTAAATGACAAGCAGGACTGGAGATAAGGAAAAGGTGACAACATGGAAGAAGATAAGAGAAAGGCAAGTAGCCAAACTGAGCTTCTGAGGGAGTTACTTAAAATGCCTTATAGAGACAACTGCCAGTCCGGACTGGAGAAGTATTTCAGCCCACAGAAGCAAGGGCACCAGTTCTGGTTGCCCCTCTAACTATCATAGGAGGCAAGATTGAAACATTTCCCTTCCCTTCCCGTGGGCCTATTCATGGCCTGCGGGGAACCGACAGGCAAGGGAATGAGAAAGGCAGAGGGGGAAAGGAGAGGGAGAGAGGCTGGCTTCCTCTTCGAGCCCTGTCCTGGCTTAGAAATGTTTGCAGCTCCTGGCTCCTTGCCAGCTCTCATTATCTGGAGAGATAAAAGACAGCTCCCCCATGCATCCACTCCCCCTGCCCTTCAGGAGCTGGCGGCCCGATCCCCCTCACAGAGCCTTTTGAAGTTTCCTGCTATCTAGAACAAATTCTGCAAAATGCCTTTGAGAGCAGGGTGGGGGAGGGACCACTGCAACTTCCACAGACACCGACAGCACTCGCAGACCCAGGAGAGAGGCAGTGAGGGTTAGGAAGGGACATAATACACTCCTGTCCCACTTGCTACAGGCCTCTGAAGGTGGAGGAGAAAACAAATGTTGTGGGCTCCCACTGCCCTCCTTCACATAAGCTTCCAGCTACCTTGTCCTATTGACCCTTTTCAGACAACGTCCTGCATAAAGCATCTGAGCAAAGAGAGGTTGGTCAGGCAGGCAGCCCCTGCAGTGTGCCAGCTGGGGACATCCCATCCCTGAGGATGCTGTCAGTGGGCAGAGGCCCCTACAAATTTCAGGCAGAAATCAGACAAGAGGAAAACAAAGGGAGTAGTTTTCTCTCCGTCCCCTTGCCCTCCAACTCCTACACTTTTATATAGAGCTGTATTTAGTAAAGCATAAGCCTCCTGCTTGGACTCAAGGTCACACAGCCATGGGAAGGACCAGAGAAGCAGCAGGCAGAGGCAAAATACACCTTTGAGGTAACATAAGAGAGACACCATTCTCTTGTGCCCTCTAGGGTAGGCAACAGAAGGCTGCATAGCTGCCAGTACAGGCAGGACTAACTTGGTTTTGACTTCTGCTGCAGAAAATGTGCCAAACCCCAGGAGAGAAGCAGGTCCAAAGGGCTATTTCCTGTGATTACAAAGCAAGGAGAGCACTTACGGCAATTCTCTTCATCCGAGCCATCTTTGCAGTCTGTGTCACCATCACAGAACCAGTGCTCAGCTATGCAGCTACCGTCACTGCAACGAAACTCCTTCTCTGAACACTTTCTCATATCTGCAGAGACAGCAATGCAAACAAACTCTTGGCTTTTCTCAGAGTACCCAGGAAAAAACTGCACCATGCTCCTAAAGCTCCTAGGGCACCCACAAACAAGATTGCTCATTCAAAAGGAATCCATGGGACTTCACAAGAGCATGTCAAGGAATAACAGGTCTCAAGTGCTCAGGGAACCCTAGAGCTACACAGGTAGGAGTCTATGCAACCCCTTTTAAATCACTGACAGGGCAGTATTTGTAGAGCCACATTACTCACCACACTGCTCATCACTGTTGTCGCCACAGTCGTTGTCACCATCACAGTGCCACAGGCTGCGGATGCAGTATCCATTCTGACATGAGAACTCATCTTCCTCACACTCCCGTGGAGCTGGAGGGATACAATGGAGACAAGGTGAGGGCAAGGCAAGAAGACGTACCTTGCAGAACACCAAATCTGTGACGTGTTACAAATCAAGCAACATAATCCTCCAAGGACACCGTGATGTTAGAGAGCTGATTTCCCTTCCCTTAACAATACCAGGAGGGCCACTGCGAGACTCCTTGAGTGTCACTCTTCCACTCCATCTGCAAGTCAGTAGTACAGCAGGCTCTAAAACTTGAGAACATGGGGTGGAAAAAGTACCCAGAACAGTGAGATGGAGCCACTCACCCTGTGCTGGTGTTCTAACACAGCCTCAAGCCAGGCTCAAGAGATCCCTGCACAGAAAAAAGGCAATCCAGGCCTCTTTTTAAAGGAATTAATAGTCCTTATCATTATCTAATGAATAATTGCTGGTAGAATTATAGCTCCGTGTTCTTTTCACAACAATGCCAAAGCTATCTTCAAAGCCAAGGAAACATTCATTGAAAAAGGAGACAGAAAAATTAAACTTCCTCTTCCGAACACCTCAGTATTTGCAGCTTCATACCACCCTCTCTGCCAGTCTTCTAACGAAGCTTGTCTGCAGACCAGTGAGGAAAGGGACTGCAAAATGAGCACCTGAGGACATCAATCCAACAGAAACCTTTCTATAGTTATGTTCTAGTCTGAACAACCCCCTAGGAGTCTCTTATTCACAGAACCTCGCCTTCGTCCTTTCATTAGTTTCCAGATCTTTTGATCACACTATTGTCTTAGATATGAGGGCATTCCAAACTTTTCTGAAATACAGAAGACCAAACAGACCTAGACCTATATACCTTTTCTTTCATGAAAATCTCTTAATAGAGACCGATAAACTGAGCTTAGTCCTGCAATCCAGAGCATCACACAAGACGTCAAACCCCTGAACCTCGCTTCCCAGCCTTTTGCCCAGAAGGGCAGGCAAAGGTCAGGGACATACTGATCGAAAAGTGAATTCATTTCCATGCAAGCATTGGACACAGAATACTTTACAGCCAAGAGCTTTATTTTTGCATTCATTGAGATGTGGTCCCTCCGTCAGATCCACTCTGGAGCACCATGCACACAACTTACGTAGAACTCAAGGGCTGTGGAGCGATGCTTATTAAGCAGCTGCAACCATCTCAGCCAGACAGCACAACAGTTCTGCTCCTAACTGCAGCTGGATAACAGCCATACCAACCAGTGCAGTTCAAGAGAAGTCAAAGCTCCAGTGCTACATAACACACTGGTTCTCTGGCATGTGCTGCCAAGTACGGACCTGACGATATGTTGTGGAGAAGGAAAGTTGTATCCCTGAACATCTTTTGCTAATGGAAGCCAACCATAAGAAATCCTTGTCCTCAACACAAAGGGAAAAAGTGGGGGCTGAACTTCAAAGCTTTCAGGCAAAATTCCCTCCATTTTAATAATCTGTAGAAGCACAACAGCAGTGCTCACAGTCTGCCACGGCAGCTCTTTTGAAGATAGTGCCTCACATGGCAGCAGACACCTTTCACAGTAACTGGTCTCTGCATGGGCAGCATCTCTACAAGCACCTCCCTTTCCTCAGGGAGCTCTGTTTGAAGGGACGGCCCGGCACAGCAGAAAAGTCAGACAGTGGAACCTGAGGCCACAGGAAGTCTGCCAGACAGGCAGTTCAGCAGGATTTGGCAGGGGTTAGGTGTTTCCACGAACAGGGGAGGACATGAAGAGCTCAGCCCAGGGAAGCGCTTCATGGGACATTAACTAGCAAGGCTGCAGGGCATAAATGGTTCTCCAGCTGGATGGGGAAGCATCCCCTCCCCCACGACAGGCAGCTGAACAGCGATCCAGGTGCCAGGGTAGCAGGATTTACGGACACCAGGTACACACCGCTGTCAGAGGGCAGCATAGAGCTTATAAAAAGCCAGAGATCTGACTCAGTAGATAAACTCTTACATTCCTGTAATAAAAATGGTCAACTTTCCCCGGCCATGACAGGAAGGCACTGCACCCACCCTCTCCCTGCAGAGAGGTGACTTACGGCAGTCCTGTTCATCAGAATCATCCTCGCAGTCATTGTCCCCATCGCAGACCCACGACCTGCGGATGCACTTCCCGTTGTCACAGTGGAAGTCCAAGGGCGAGCAAGTGGGCAGCACTGCAACGGCAAAGAAACACCTCATGGAGCTGCAGCCAGCTTCCTTCCTGAAAGCAAAGTTCCTTCCCTCCCTCCCACCGCTTAGAAACAAAAGATGTAACATTTCAGGTCATGAGGAAGAGCTGTCCCTCAGATGGGGAGCCAGAGCAGGTCTGTAGCTTGGCAGTCTCTCCTCCCCAGAGAAGCACTGACCTTGCCACAATAGCCACCACAATTCCCCCACCGAGTTCCCTTTTTCTCTCTCATCCGTGAGCTTTCTTGTCCTTCCATAACTGCATTTGTTTTATAACAAGCAAAATTACATTATCAACATCTTTCCTGCACGTTTTCCAGTGCAGTCCATCCTGTTTCTATTACTCAGCAAGTTCTTTAGAGTGGGAGCTATCAGAAGCGATGTTTTTGAGAACAGAATTTTTTCAAGGTACAAGCTACTGTGTGTGTTCCAGCACAGGGACTCCACCAGCATTTTTGTCTAACAAACCTGAAAGGAGAAGCCTAGAAAAAGGAATCCACTGTTGGGGATAATTCACTGTACCTCATGTGAGGGCAACAGAGTTCAAACTCTGCTAGAGGTCTCCAGAAGGGACACAGGAAGGGGGCAGACATGGGATGATGCCTGGCTACATAGGAATCTGCTGGCAATGGAGTGGAACCACAAATCCACACTGTCTGAAGAGGCCTAGAGACAAAGCTGGAATTCCAGGGGGCGCATCAGCCCTGTCCTTCCCCTCACAGATGAGAGGAACACTCAGCCCTGCCAGGTTCATGCTTTTAAGTGCTGCCAGCTGCAGT
>NW_010190034.1:12332-57887 GCF_000695765.1 Mesitornis unicolor
AGACTGTTCCTTACAGGTGTGTTCTCCAAAGAACAACGTTTGCTCAGCGATGCAAAGGGGCAAAGGCTGGAGAAGGCAGTGCCTGAAACCCTTTCATCCCAACCCAGCTTGTTAGCAGCATCTCCAATCTGTCACCAGGCGGGCCAGCCTGCTTCTGCTATGCTGCTACTTCTTCCCCTGACAATGCTATCCTGGAGGTGGGAGCACAAGAAGAAGGGGGGTGTAAAAGAAGGTGAAGACAGCAGCCACACACACAAGGAGAGGATTTAATAAGGAGAACAAATAGTCACATTTTCAGCTTTTCCAGCTTCTTCAACCCTCCATTTCCCCTTGGCCCAGGACTGCTGCCAATGTCCTGTGAAAGAAGCATGGATTACACCATACAGAGTCATTCACTGCACTTTACAGCAAGTCCTCCAACATTTCTCACCAAGGGCCTGTCCTAAAAGCCCTGCACCCTAAGAATACACTAGTGCAGTTAAATTTAGACTTGTTTTAACATCTCTTTTCTTAACCGCAAATTTGGATCATCTCCTCAATCATACCTGCAGGATGGCAGGCGCAGGCATCTCTGATATCTGAGAGGACATCACTGCAGACATCACTGCTCTCAAGGGTGAACCATACACTAGGTGACCAAATACAGAATCTGACACTGGCCCTTGGGAAAAGGTTCTTCCCATCATGTCCAGGATGCCCCATGCAGGTATGTCCAGGTCAGATCCAGCTATTTCTAGGCCCTCGAGAGGTATGAAGGAGAGGGAAGCATACAAGTCTGTATTTTCACCACACAGGTTTGACAGCACCCTGGTCTTCCAGTGGCTTTCCTTATACTGCACTTTCTCTGAGCACCCTGTGCTGCTGCATCAAAATCCAGAGGGAGCTTTCCCTTCTTCACCAGGGCAGGCAGAGGGGGAAAACACTCCAGTTCCCAAACTCTGCTTCCAAACAAAACCAAGACAGATTTCTGGATTCAGAGGGTCAGTCCCACAGATCAGCCCTCTGCCCCCCATGCACTGCACGCTGAGCAAGCCTTCCCCAGCCTCAGCTGCTGTTTCAAGACTAAGACCATCCCCCCAGCATATGCTTTTCTGTCTGCTCTCCCCAGTCCCAGCATGACGAATCACCAAAGGACTGCACAGGAGCCGCCTGGAAGGGAATTTGCATGCTGACTCTCCAGGGGAGAATTCTTCAGGCTCCCAGAGGGTTAGGCCATTAGCACTGGTTCAGAGCCGACACCATTATCCCACTGAACTGCTGCATCCCTTCATGAGGTAACAACACAGAATGAAATTCCACCCCTACAGGGAGCAGTTCAGCCAATTTCATACTCCCTCTAAATATAAAAATTGAGCTTCAAGCACAGGGGAGGGGGAGCAGCGGGAAGAGGGTGAAACACAAACTGCCACATTCAAAGGAGGACCTAATTCCCACCGCAGCAGACAGCAAGTGTGTGCCAGCCCAGACTACACCAGGGGGGAGATAAATCCCCTTCTACAGGAGCTCTCCCTTAAAGGAGGATAAAAAACACAAACCCACTTAAGACCAAAAAAAAAAACCTAATAAATGAGAGCTGATGTCCCATGGAGCAGAGGAACTGCCAATGGGATCAGGGTAGGGATCCATGTAAACTCATAACCTGAATCTAATAATGGTCACAGACAGATGCTTCAAATGAAAATGCAAGAGATTCTGGGAGCAGCTTTCACACGGGGGCAGTCTCTTCCTAACCCCCTTCCTGGCTTTGTCCTCCCAATTCACGATCCATTTTCCCCATTAAAAAGCAAACTGCCTACACTGAAACATTCCTGTGTTTCCTTCTGTTTGCTCTAAACACACGAGGCTTCAGTTCCACTGTACAGTCCTTTGCTCTAGGGTTGTTTTTATTCAGCCCTTCTGTTGGTCATTTATTACTTCATATTTTTATGAGTTTTATTCCTATGGAGTTAAAACTTGAGGGCTTACTACTAACTACTAGACTGTTGTAAATATGTCCAAAGTGTTTGGAAATTTGAAGTTAAGAGGAAATTCAAAAGCTAAGGGGTCACACTTAGGACATTCAAACAACCTCCACTATATTTTGTCCTGACATCATGGAGCAGCTATACAATTTGGTAAGTGTATTGCTTTAACTCATATAGCTAATTTTAAAAGCCACACTTCCACAGTCAAAAGAAGAGTACATGGCAATACAAATGAAGCAGCAGGACTTCCTTTCACTGCCAGAGATGGAAGAAGATGTTTCTGGACAAGTTGGATTAGCATCTAGAAGACTAGAAACAGAGCCCCTATATTCTCTTCCCAGCTTGATATTGATGCTTGCATGACAATGGGACAGTTCTGTCTCTTTAGCCCCACTTGCCCAACCTGTAAAATGAAGGATATTTATTACTTCTTAAGAAAGCTGCAAGATCTTCATAGGCACTGCTTGCACTGATGAGAAAGTAATCACAGATTGCACTAACTTGCTTTCACTGCTACTCATAGCGGGATTAGGTAATGCAACAGTAAACACAGCTAAACCTCATCCTCCCTTCCCTACTCAATTCCAGCTTGATCTCCCCATGCATGTGCGAAGAAACAATATTTTCCTAAAAGAGACGAGCAAAGGCATGTCCTACGATGGAGCTGAAGACGGAAAAATGCTCAGACAGACAGGGACTAACAGGGACTTGGAGCAGAGAGACAGGATGGGGAACGAGCCCAAGGAAGGAGAGGCAGTGGGAAGAGCTAGGCTGGGCAGCGACAGCCCAAGACAGCACATCTGTCAACTGACAGCGAGCAATACAAAAAGGCCTTTGAACTTCCAACCATTTCCCTGAGCTCATCCCTCTGCATGGTCACACTGGACATCATCCAAGGTTTCAGCAAAGCTAGGTCTATCGCAAGCCTGCTATTCCTCCCCCTCCCCCAACCCCAATTACACAGGGTGCTCTTTTATGGTCGAGCACAAGGGGAAGGGGGAGGGCGGGGGGAAAAGGGAAGTTTATAAGGTGAAACGCAGACTGAATCACGTCCCACTGTCCTTTGAACACTTTATACCCGCTGCCTGCGGTGAGCAGGTTGCTTTGTACCCAGGGACAGCGAGCAACTGGTGTTCAGAGCTCTGGAGCGCAGCGGTTTGAACAATACTGCTGCTTTAATTAGAGAAGCTCTCGGTCCTGTGAAGAATGAGAAGTTAATTTAAAAAATAAATACAAACTCAAAAACTTATGCTACTTATTAGAGATAACTGCAGCGTGACCCCCAGCGCGTACGTGTATAAGCACGTACACACACACAAACAGAACTGTTTGCTGATCTGTGGCACAGTGGGCAGTAAGTCCAGAAATAAGAATTAAGGACATTAGTCTTCCCTCAGGAAGAAAAAGGAGACACTACATTTTACTAACTACTTTTTGGAAAATCTAGTTCTAGAATAACATAAGTATTTCCAGTCACACTGCTGAGCTGTGTTTAAGGATGTTGCTGGTCAAAAGAAAAAAAGATAGATTAAAAAAAAATTTAAGAGAGTATCAGCACTCAATCTTTCACAGCCCTTTGATCACAAGCACTCTGCCCGAGGGGGCACTGCGTTAATTCTGATGTCTTTTAAAGGAAACACACGTACTCCGAGCCCAATAAAACGATGAAGTATGGTTCCAGATATGGAACTGGTGTCTTTTCAAGAGAAATTTGAACTCATCAAGAGTTCCTAATTCGTTAAATTTGAAGTTTAGAAGTGAAGCTTCACCTGAGCTCTTGCATCTGAGCGCAAGACTGGTGATTAAGTGAAGGGCAGAGGTAAGATGATTCTTCTAAAGTTTCCATTCATTTTAGTAAAAGATCTATGAGATTTTTATCCTCACATCACCCCCAAAAATTTTGTTGTGGGACTGATAAGCAGGCTATACTGATAGCCCTGTTGCTGGCAAGGAACAGACCCTCTCCTGGGCTTGAGTGAGTTGTAGCTCAACAGGAACTCCCTACATTTCCCAATGAGATGAGTACAACAGACCACTTTCAGTAAGCTTTAAGGTAAAAGAGAAAAATTTTCCTCACTCCCTTTAATGAAAAAAGTATTGTACAACAGTGCATGGAGCTAAGCAAGCAAGTCTGTGTCCCAAGGAGCTACACGTTTACAAGCTGATGAGGTATGATACAGACCCAAAATGCAAGTAAGAAGGCTCTACTGGGGGTGGTTGCAAGGGGATCTGGTGTATCTTAGGAGAAACAGAACTATTTATCAACCCCCAGGCCAAGTTTACTCAGTTGTCCTTTCACCCCTGCCGCAGGAAGTAAGGCTCATTCACACCACGCTGGACTTCAAAGCACATGCAGGAGGGCAGAATGAAAACCATTCCTCCTCTTGCATGCAGCTTTCGTTAGGGACAGTCCAAAGCAGCCTCTGTTGGCACAAGGCTGGAAGGCAGCTGAGCTACTCTGTGCGTGTGTAGCAAGGCTTCCAAGCCAGACACTGTCAGCAAGCCAGCGAGCTGACACCAGAGAAAGTCCATGGAGCTGGCATGACAGCTGGGAGGTTGCTTATTACTATTATTACTACAGCACTCTGGCTTGTAAACATGATCCAGAGCAGGAAGCAAACATGTCACGGAATAATTGGCTCCCGTCACAGCAGGGCTTCAGATCTGCAAGAAAAACAGTTCCTGTCACAGCCAGGTAAGCAGAGGCAGGGCTCTCCCAAAAACGACACGAAAATGCTTATGAGAGGCAGACAATCCTAGGACACCAATACAAGTGAAAAATATGTACTTGGAAGTCAGTCAGACTGGGGTGTACAGAAAGGGTAACAGCTGAAGAAAAACTTAGTGCAACTGACTCAAAAAGTGGCAATTTGTTTTATAGTCTTTATCAGAACGTTAAAAAAAAACCTCTCATTTTAAGAATTTATCTCAAAACTGAAAAACTCTCTTAAAAGGAAGAAACATTCCCTGTGTCTGCTTCTGTTTTTCATAGATGCAACTCCTCTTCTACTGAGTATCTTGCTTACTTCTACACAGTGCATTTCAAGCTGTTTGTCATGCTTTAACTGAAATGAGAGAGGATTAGTTCAAGGCTAGAAAATTGCATTAATATAGAATTGAGCAAACTACTGAAGTGTATGCAGTGCTACATAGACACAGATGCAAAACTGAATCCTGACCTGCTAAAGTGATTTTCACCTTTTCTCCCACTCCAGGTTTCACTCTCTTGCTCTACCAGGAGTCCAGCAGTCCAATGTCTTCCCATGAGACAGATCTCTCTCAGGAACCCATCCCTGTCATTGTGTCGGCTTACAGCATACATATGAGCTGATTCCATGAAGGAAAATTAGACCTTAAAATAAGCATGGTCACACCTTTATTTCTCTGAAAAGTTTGGACAGTCACAGAAGAAAAAAGAAATTCCTGTAAGACCAGCCTGAGGCAGACCAGGGAAAATGTGGGATTCCTCGCAATCACTTATGTTCATTCTTCATACCAGAATATTCAACTACTTGATGATATTCTAATTCCTGTCTTTAAAACTCAGAGTTGTACTTCCATACATTGCTGAAAAACACTCCTGACAGCTTTAGCATCTCAGAAGACTCCATATGAGTGTCTGCATAGACTTAGGTTCCTGAGTCAAAACAAACCACTGGGGTCACTCCAGCATGAAGGCTAGCCCTATGGTTTTTGAGGAATCTCACTAATTTCTTAATTAGGCCTTTAATATCTCTGGGGCTTGCAGGATGACCTCATCAGGACAACTCAAACCTACAGTTCATTATTTGTGTTAAAAAAGTATTCACCAATTTCAGACCTGGTGTAAGTCAGTAAAATAAACCAAGTTCAAAACAGAGAAGTTGTCCAAAATTTCACTCTGACCAGAATGCTGTATGCATGTCACAGAGAGATGGCCAGGGAAGGAAACAAAATCTGTGAACTACTGTATCTCATAGTATGTGCAAGCATCAGTGCTGGTTTGCGAGAAGCTTAAATTAATTTAAATTTTGAATTGCCGTTCCAAGGGGCTCACACCCTGCCCCTATTCTTGCACTCCTGTGGCCTTCTTTATGCTGGCACAGTCAGCATAAACAACCTCCTCACCTGCAAAACTCCTCCCACCCCTCGAATCTTCCTCTGTGCTCAGTTAGCACAACCAGGTGAGTTACTGGATATGCTTAACCTCCCAAAACCCTATATTCCTGGCTCATCTTCTCCTTTTTCAGCCTGAGTAGTTAAATACAGCCTCTTCTCTCCTGCCCTTTTGAGATTTTAATGCTATTTCTTCAGTTCCCAGAACCTCATCTCCTTTTTCTTAAGCACAGCAAGCTCTCAAATTCACACTTCTCTTCACTGGATGCAAACATGCAGGTTTTCCTTCCACTTTCTTTGATTTCTCCAGTTAAGGTCACTTCCTTGCCCAACAACCCTTTCACAAATAATCTTTAAACCAAATCACCTCAGTTTGCAGGTAACCTATTTTTCAAAACCCCATTTTTCACCCAAGGTCTTCCATGTTGGTCACTATTTGAAAAATTCTAAGAAATAAGAAGTGAGATGGAATCAAATTTTCACAGCACTGGGTTGAGATCTCTTAGGAGAAGGAGATTCTCCAAAACAGTATTTCACAGATGAGGAAAGCTCCTTTCCTTACAGCAGTCAACAGTGGAAACCAGGGAAGGCTAGAGAAACATCCAACAGAGGAAGATAAACTGCTCAATCATGTCCATTGACAGAACCCTCATATCTTCAGAGTTATGAAGACTTTTAGGAAAGGATTTCCATGAAATTGGGCCTTTTTTCCCACCCTTCAATTCTATCAAGGTTTGTGGAATCCAAAGAGATGAAGGAAGAAAGCAACGTACTTCTGGCCCCAGGGAAAGGGCTTTTCTTTTCCAATTCATCTATTTCATGCTAAATCCATTAGGAGTGACACTTCTTAATCAGTTCTCTCCTAGTTGGGCTCAGCTACCCAGATGCTGACAGTATGCAGATACACAGTAACTGCAAAGTAACTTCTCTCAGCAGATTCCAAGGATTACCATCCTCACCTTCTCTCTTCATAGGGCAGCCAGGATAGAAACTAGAGTGTTAACTGAAGAGGGAAGACACCCTCAATCCTGAATACACTTCTTCACACTGCTTATTTATTTTCCACTGGTATTTATAGCAAAACCATATAATTTAGTTCACAGTGCTTTTGCAAGGTCGGGAAAAAAAGAGGTACTTCTCTCTGTCCTTCCTTTCCCTCTAAAACACTCGCATCCGACAGACGTCTAAAACCAGCTGCAAAAGGCAGAGTTGGGCTTTCACTATGCTTTATGTCAATGGACACTAGCTCTGTTAAAGTACGGGAGTCAGTCAAAAGTACATCATCTACAGTCTTAAACAGCTGTCATACAAAAGTAGGACATGTCTGTAAAACAGAGAAGCATCTACAGAGAAAAAGTTAAAACATTCAGTTCCTACAAACACAAGCCAGTGGTATCCTTACTGCAGCCATCTTCATCGCTGTGGTCCCCACAGTCATTGTCCCCATCGCACTGCCACTGAGCAGGGATGCATGTGCATTCCCCAAATGCACTGACAGCACACGTGAAATGATTGCGTCCACAGGAGCATTCGGTGCTACTCGTAACACCTGCAAAGGAACAGACAAAGAAAAAAGGATCTTTTGAAGAGATCTGTCTATTTTATGGTAAATGCATTAAATACAAAGTGATATTACAGTTTTTCTCCATACACACATACATGTATGAACACATACTCTACTGCAAAGGAAAACATTCACTCCCCTCACACTGTTGAAATAGGAGATCAAGTATTATGCAGAGTTTCCTAGAATCGGGCTATTTGAAGGCAACAACAAATAGCAACTTGCCAAAAGGAGCTTTGGGAATCAGTTAGCTGGAAAACAACACGGCACTAGTTACAATCAAATTCAAGGAAAGCCAGGTATCAGAAGACCCTTTTTATTTTACAAACTCAGTCTTCTTCTAGAGCACAGTGCTGCTGCTACTTCACTTAGTTCTGACACCACAACAGAAGGACCAGTAAAGATGCTACATCAGAAAGTTATCTGGGGTCTTCTCCAGACTCTGAACTTTCTACAAGCAAACCTTTTACATGTTACACCTTTAGACATTTCAGATGCCAGTGAAAGAAAAAGAATACATCCTTTCTAATTTATCTGTAGGGACTGCGCTGTGACATTATCCTACACATAACTGACATTTGTGAAAGCAAAAGGATTTTCAACTCTACAAACTGACCAAAAGAAAACGCAGTCCAAATGTCAATATAGACTCCGATAAGAACATTTTTTTTCCAGCCTAAAGTTAGCTTAAGGAGCTCCCAACCCTTTTCTCCCAGCTACAGAACAATACTCTGCACAGCTGTGACTCTCCCCCCCTGTGCAAATGCAACTATTTGTTATGTTATCCCACACATTCTCTTAATAATTCTCTGCTTTGAGAGAGAATAGGCTATAGCCCACCTCTGGAAAATGAGAAGGTCATGCTTGAACTGCTGTTTGACGTTATCTAGCCAATCTATGTAATCAATATCACTGTTAAACAAATGATTATTCTATCAATCAACAATCCCCTCAGGCTAGTCTGTGACTGGATTGTTTTTTCATGGTTCCTTCTTTCCACAATTCAAACAACCCAAAAGCTCTCAGATTAAACCATAGATCATAAGGAAAGAAGTACAGGGGGATACCTGCCCCAAGTGAGTTATATGCATCCTGAACTATTTGCAGACTTTTTGATCTCATTTGTTACATCTAGTACATCTGTGATGAACCATGAGCTAAGCAAGAAAAAAAAAGCCTCATAAGTTCCTTACTGACCATTCTAATTGAGAAAAGCAGTATCTGCAAAATTTTATGTAACTATTCTGCAAACTCTCTCAACAGCAGAATTCCCTTCAGTGAAGACATCCACTTGTGCAAGTTAAACTAAGATTTAAGTTAAGAGGGGATGTACTTCTTCCTTGAGAAACAATTCCATGATAAGTTTCTTCTGCAACAAACTTGGCTGAGGTTTCTGCCAGTCCCTGCTGCCTGCTCCCAACTGCTCCTCTGCAGGCTGCAAGGCCTTGCTACACACCATCTCAAGGTATTACTGCAGATGCTAGAGAAAGCGGCCAATATCTGGTGTAACAACAGATAGTGGCAGGAAGAACATGAGGTAAGTAAAGAGCAGAAAGAAGAAAAGGCAAATGAAAGGGGACAGAGCAATCAGATGCTCAAAGGTTTTATCAAGTATGGTCAGGGCAAAAGTGATCTCAAAAAGACAACAGGTGGGTGATGTAGAGTCAGAAGGCAAAAAAAAGCTGCACAGACCTCCCTAAGGAAAAGCAATGCATCATCGATGCAACATCTCTGACTATTAGAAATAAACAGAAGGAAATTCAGAACAACCGCAAACCTCCCCCAAAATCAAAGAGGTTACTTCAAACTGGCAGCACAGGAAATTCAGGACAAACCACCTTCTGCTGTTGCCTACCACTATTTAGAAAGGCAGAACTAACTGTATATTGTATCCAAAGCAGCTGCTGTTTAAATCCCCTTTTCCAAAGCAATTTTTGTACCATTATACTCAGCAGTATTCCAAAGCAATTATCTCAGCTACTTTAAGCTCCAATACCCCTTCCTGCTGGAGTACACAAAGACAATCATCATCCTCATTACTCCTAGAAAAACACAAATCTGAAAATACTAGTGACTGGTTCTGTCTTGCCCCGGCTCCACTATGTCTTTGGGTAGCTTCACCAACAGGAAAGGATCAAACATCAAGGCATACAAGTCTTAAACTAGGGGAATATACTTAATTATTTCTGGATAAGCACAAATGAGAGAGTTGAGGGAAAAAAGTAGAAGTGAGTTATTTTAGCTCCCCAATAGCAGAATGAAGGTAGAGCTCTGCGACAGCAGAGAAAGAATTAGTGCTGCTGTCCATACCTGCAAATTGCAACTTAGTCTGTTGTATTGTCAAACACGCTGTTATCTCCAAAAGTTGCTACTAATATTAGGTTTTATATATAAATATACACACACACGTATTAAATCTGTTCTTCCCACCTCATTAAAATTGCTATGTTCAACCAGCTCTGGCTTGTGCTTTTACTATGCTATAGAAATCGTTGAAAGCCAAAGGATACATTAAGACCTAGATACCAACATCCTCTCATGTGTGCTAGCCTGTATCTGTAGGACCATTATGTAAGCATACTTTGCTTAACTAGTCCAAATTATGACCTTTGCAAGTCTAATGCTTTGTGATTTGTGACCTTTAGGGTAACTAACCTTCTAGTCACTATAATGATGCATTTAATAAATCATTATTTACCCTAGTCTTACACTTGGACAAGTAAAGCACATTACTATTTGGAGAGCACACTAATTCCCACCTGTGAACAGCACCAGAAGAACCAATCGTGGATAAAGAGTCTTTACCCAATAAAAAGAACAGGTTGAACAAAGTCTGGGACGCCCTGCAGACAACAAGAATTTTCTCAATGATTTCAACATGGATAGTATTTCACCCTTGGTGTCCCATGATTATTTCCCAGTGCGTGGAGCTCCAGTGACACTGCCCTGTAACTGTATCTGTAACAGTAGAGGGCCAGGAAAGATAAAGATGAGAAACATGTTTTCTCCAACTCCCTCAAACACAGGCAGAAGTAGCACATTTAGTGCAAAAAGCCTCAATGGAAGACTTGCTTTTTAATGACGAGCTCTCATTAAACATAGGGAGTGTGAGACAGAAGACTAAGCAAGCACGCACTAGGGTGGAACATAAACCTCCAGTGTCACGTTTCAATCGCTGTTAGTCAGGGGTCCAGGAGCTGGACGGAAGTCAGAACTTGCTGTTCAGGCAACTGGACCAGCAATCAAAGCAGACGGATCTGCTTACACTTCTGCGCATTCTTCTGGAGCAGGAGCAATGAGGGGTACCTCTGGGCTTAGCCATGACCAACGCTTTTCCTAAAACTTTTCATCACACCGCAGGCTGGGACTTTTTACCAACCCTCTGTACTAAAAAAACATTTCACTTACGCAGGAGGCAAAAACCCGACATATTTTAACAATGCAATATATACAAAACAATACATAAAAGATAAAAATAGGCATTGCCAGGTGTTGAGCTGGTATCACTGAACCTTCATGGCTTCTCTTGATACCTCATGACCACCACACTAGTTTCCTATTCTCTCACTTGCCCATGGGTACGCACAAACAAAAAGTCATCTTCACTGTCTGTAGTTTGGTTCCCTCCAGATGTGATAGCAGCAGGATCCAGTAACCAAACATTTTCATAGCAAAGTATTATACAAACAGCCTCCAGATTTTAAAAACAGGAAGTCAGTCTAAACACAGGCCTCAGAGCTAACATCTGCCATCACCTTAAATTTAGCATGGTATGCTCAGTTTCTTCAGATTCCTTCCAAACACCCTCACCCATCCTCATGTTTATCTGACAAATGAAACGTCTCCTGAGGGAGGGTGGGTTCTTCCCTTCCCCCTCCTAAAAAGATAGTTAGGATCTTTGTAATTTTATGTCTAAAATTGGCAAAACAGTTATGTCATTTCTGGCTGAAGAGCAAGAGTTACTAATCATCCTGTTATTTCTGCACTTTTTTTTTTGGAGGGGGGAATGGGGTGGAGTGGGCAGGGTTGCTTAAACAATAAGTTTTTACTCTGCTTTTTTCTTCTTATCTTATTCCCTCCCTACCCTCAGCAACTCTTCATGAGGCCAAATAATATAGCCCATAAAGAAAAACTTTATATACAAAGCTTGCAACCCTCAGAGCTATTAGATAACATCTGTATTTGCCACAGATGCACAGAAATACTGACATGACAAAGGAGGCTGAAGTGGACAGAGTAATTCACAAACTGAACTCTGTAGCCTTTGTTTTGTTAGGGACCGCAGATACCTGGGAGAGTGAAAACACTGTTTCTTTTAAGTCCTGATGGTGAACTTTTTTCCAAATGGAGAGGTGCTAATCCTATTTTCAGTAAAAATAATGACAGATGGCAGCTCTTACCACTATTTTGTATCAATTCGACCTTCTACAGGCTTTTGCTTCAACATGGAACCACATAACAGCCCAGGTTGTAAGGAACCTCGAAAGACCACCTGGTCCAACCTTTAGTGGGAAAGGGAGCCTAGATGAGATTACCCAGCACCCTGTCTAGTCCCATCTTGAAAACCTACAGCAATGGAGATTCTACCACATCCCTAGGGAGGTTGTTCCAGTGAATGATTGTTCTTACTGTAAAAAACCTCCTTTCTTATGTTGAGATGAACATGCTCCTTCTCTTCAGGGTCTATAGAATAACAGAATGGTTTGGGTTGGAAGGGACCTTAAAGATCATCCAGTCCAACCCCCCTGCCATGGGCTGGGACACCTCTCACCAGACCAGGTTGCCCAAAGCCCTGTCCAACCTGGCCTTGAACACTTCCAGGGAGGAGGCACCCACAGCTTCCCTGGGCAACCTGTGCCAGTGTCTCACCACCCTCACAGGAAAGAATTTCTTCCTAATATCTAGTCTAAATCTCCTCTCTTCCAGTTTAAAGCCATTCCCCCTCATTCTAACACTACCTGCGACAAAAAGTGCCTCCCTAGCTTTCCTGTAGGCCCCCTTCACACACTGGAAGGCCACTATAAGGTCTCCCCAGAGCCTTCTCTTCTCCAGACTGAACAGCCCCAACTGTCTCAGCCTGTCCCCATAGTGTAGGTGCTCCAGTCCACTCATCATCTCTGTGGCCCTCCTCTGGACCTGCTCCAACAGCTTCATGTCCTTCTTATGTTGGGGGCCCCAGAACTGGACTCCAGGTGGGGTCTCACCAGAGGAGAGTGAACCTGCTGGCAATGCTTCTTTAGATGCAGCCCAGGATATGGTTGGCTTTCTGGGCTGCAAGCACACATTGCTGGTTCATGTTGACCTTCTCATTAACCAACACTCTCAAGTCCTTCTCCACAGGGCTGTTCTGAATTCATTCTCTGCTTGGGATTGCCCCAACACAGGTGCAGGACCTTGAACTTGGCCTTGCTGAACTTCATGAGGTTGGCATGGGCCCACCTCTCCAGCCTGGCCAGGTCCCTCTGGATAGCATTGCATCCCTCCAGTGTGACGACCACACACAGCTTGGTGTCATCTGCAAACTTGCTGAGGGTGCACTTGATCCCACTATTCATGTTGCCAACAACAGCTCTGTCAGGCCCTAGCAGCATTTTAGCAATAGCAAGATTTTCTCACAGTCCCACAATATGGATGAAGTTCCCTCAAATGGATGTTGACCAAGAATATTGCATGAACTACCAAAGATGCTGGCACATATGGCCAACACCATGCTGCCTTTCCACATTTTCTTTTTTTCCAGGTACCAAAAGCTGACTACATAAGAAACATTTCCACTCCGCGCGACCTTGTTATAGTTGCATCTTTTCCTATTTATATTAACATATAACTTCTTAATGTTATTTTTTAAAGTAGTAGTACTAAATTAACTGCAATCAGTTCGCCTGTACCATCCTGCAATTCTGCATGTACCTGTAACACAGGGTAGCACAGCTAGCCATGGTCAAGTATCCATTTAGTTCTATACTGCAAGGAAAATAGCACCAACAAGTTTAGAAAACCCAGGACTACAAAAATACTTGGCATGATTTACAGTTGAAGACTGTCCAGTTCAGAATCAGAAGCCTCTGAAAAGAATAATCACTCTTTTGGTCCAGGACTGAGTAATACATGGATCTGGGTTCCTTCTCTGCCATGGACAGGCACCTGACTCCGCATTTCATAGCCTACAGAAGCCCTTCAGTGGAAGGCAGACATCTTTCTGCAACCTCATTACTACAAGAGACACAACCAAAAAGATGGCAGTACGAGCTTTTATAATTGAAATCCTACCATATAAAAATCCCTGACAGACAACAGAAGGTACAAATGGATATTGAATGTGAAAATACAGTACATTTTTTTTACAGCTACAGTAACAAAGAAGAAAAAATCTAGGGCTGTATAGGAGAACTGGAATATGAATAATGGAATTAAATGGAAAATGAGAGAAAGTCCTAATAGCTATGGGCATAAGGCTGTGATTTTCCCCTCCCACATAAAGTATAGAAGGGTATCACCAGAAGTCTTTTTGAGCAAATTTTGACTAAGGATAAGAATATTTTGCCCTGGTTTCAACAGATTCATTTAATTTCTCATTTCTGTATTTTAAGAACCCATGGGCGTCTGATTGTTTATTCCGGGAGTTCTGTAGCGCAGCCTTTAATAGCCTCTTTAACACCGTGCACACCTGTTGTCAGAAGGCCTGTGTCAGATCCCATTTTTTCTTTCTCCACTTCCGGGCCAGGCTCACTTTTGCATTCCCATCACATACACACCTTGATGAGGACAGACCCTGGACACTTCAGACGGCCTGGAACATAGTTCAGTTGATAGCTTTTCCTTCTTCATTCAGCACTTGCCTGAGTGTTTCTATAGCAAAGCAGCTCAGCTTTCTTTGCTTGCCTATCTTGAAAGAAAATGAAAATTTTGGATTCCTCTCTCTTACCCAAATAGCAGTTCCCACTGAAGGAAAGTACAGTTAATCCAGCTTCAGAAGAGGTATTTGCTGACCGTTGTTTAAGCCCAGAGCTCTGCTGGCAGACACAGTAAAGGCAACATTACAGCACAACTGGCTGATGTCAGAAGGGGCACCACACGCTGATAAAAGCCAACAGCATTCTTTTTTTTTTTTACTCCTGTTACGAAGTATCTGAAGCAGTTCTGACTGGGTACCTGCATGATCTCCAACTACTTTTTGCCTGCCTTGAGTAAAATAAACCTCACTAGAAAGAGCAACCCAAAAGTTTTCAAAGCTTTCAACAGAACTGTTTCAGTTTTGTTTGAGGAAGAATATGATAGTGGTACGGTCTTTTAAAAAAAAATTAAAAAACCCAAACAAACAAAACAAAAAAAAGCCACCCCAAAAACCAGAAACAAAACCACACCAACCAGAGAAGAGAGGTTGAAGACGCTACAGCTTTTTTGTAACTGTGTCTACTTTCACAGCTTCCAAATGAGGATGAAAGTTTTCCAGGCTTAGAGGTTCCCCCCTCAATTTTCAAAATAGCGCAGTCCCAAACCAGCTGGTTCTCAATTAAACACAAGGCTGAACAAAGCTCTACAGAGAGGCACGCTATCAAGCAGAACAGCCCTTCAATACTCATATTAAACTGCACAACTACACAGGTTAGACCTGAAAAATGTTACACTTGATATGATTGCAAGGAATAGGAATCATAAGGAAGAGAAATTCCACAGGGCATCTGCTAATTAGGACCTAATGAAAGTAAGGAGTACAACAAAAGTGCAAACTGAGTTAGTGTTTGGTGCAATGGGTGAATGCATGAGGTAGAGGGAGATGGGAACAGAAGCTGTATTTTATGAAATAGTACTGGTAAAGGCCTTCAAAAACATGTTTGAGGCCAAATTTTGATCCCACAGAAGTAAAGAATACCAACCCCAACGAAAATCTCACCTTCCACCTAAGGAATAGGAAAGCATTTATAGAAACAAGTATTAAAAAACAAGTACTGAAAAAGGATTTAACAAAAAGATTCAAGCATCAAGAAGCAATTGTTACAGTTCTCTCTCCCAGATTGTGCAAGTCATAAACAAATACCTTGCAATAAAGTACATGACTATAACCAAGGTCTCTAGATACTCATCCTAACTCTATCTGTATTTTCTACAGCCCTTGGCAAAATTACGTCTCCTCCTCTAGAAGCGGGGATACTGCTATTACATCAGCACAATGAATTAAGGTGTAAAGTTTAATGTGTGCTTCCATCTATTCAGAGACTCTGAACAGAAGCTGAAGGGACGGTATTGCCATGAAATCCTACTCAAAAACAAATTCAAATTGGCTTCACTACCAGCACGCACAGATCAAAAAAATCAGCTGAAGAATCATAAACAAAGGATAATGAGAAACTGAGAAATGTCAGCAAGTCAAGCTGCAGGGGGTAGACACGGCTAGGAGGTATCATAGGGATCAGCATTAGATCCAGTCTCATTAAGTAACTTCATTAATGATCTGGAAGAGAGAGTAAGTATCATGTTAAAGATGCCTGTATATAATACCAAAATAGGAAATATTCTCCTACAAACACCACAGAGGAAAAAGAAATAATATAGAAGGGACCATAGAATATTAGAATTATGGGCAGGAAATTAAGATTCAATCTTTAAAAAACAAATTTTTTTTTAAAGTTAGTGCATCTGGAGGAAAATAATTTGAAACAGACACTCAAAAGAAAATAAAAATCTGGGATGCAGCAATGCCTGGAGAAATCAAGGAGCAATAATAAAAGACAAGCTAGCCATTAGTTTATGTTATGACACAATATGGCAGCCAAAAATCTACTTTAGGCTGAATATACATAAGTGTCACATCATGGGGGAAGGCACTTTCTCCCTGTGCAGAACTGGGATATAACATTGACTTCCACACTGGGGCTGACACAGAGAAACTAAACAGCGTATGTTGCTGCTGTGGTTAGAATGTTTATCAAAGGTGTGTTAGGGCACACTGCTCCCTCAAGACTTCTGGCAGATTCTGTTTGAAGCCTGAACAAACATGGCATTTATTTTTTCCTCTGCTGACTGTTTAGTTCTTGAAATCAGACAAAAGGCAACGACCATCATTTCTGTGCCTTTTTTTTTTTTCCAGATAGGACTTTTATTATCCTGTTTCCTGAGCAACCCCTCAGTTGCCTATGGAAATAGTTTGTGGTGGACAACCCATGAAGTCCCAGTATAGAAACAGGAAGCTTTCAACAACCAAAGCAAGTTAAACAGACCAAAATCTCAGTCCAAAGTCCCTGTCTATCAGGTAGACAAGAACAATTTCCAGACAGCTGAGTAATTCTATCAAGCAAGGCCAGAAAAGAGAAAGTCACATCAAAGTTACCTTTCCCCCCTGGCCCTCTCTTCAGATTCCTATGCTTCTCTTTCCTGGTAACACCAGAACTACTCTGTAAGAACCAGGTAAAACATCCTGACTCTTCTTTCCAGATCCAGCTGAAATGTAACCATACTGTAATGCTTTTTGCATATTGACTTGCTATAGATGGCAAACATCCCACTTTCCCTAGGTACAAGGCTCCCTCAAACATTTGCAGCTGTCAGTGGAGTCAAAAATGCAGGTTTTGTTCTGTAGCTCCACATGCCTGCCAATCACTGCTGCCATCCAAGAAAGCAACCACTGTATCAGCCTGCTTCAGGTGCCATGTCCAATGTCAATAAAAATAGACACCTTTTAGAAAGGGCTTTGAGCCTTTCAGAGGATCACAACTCAAGAGGATGGTTCTCCTTATCTCTTCCAAGTGTGTTCAAACCATTAGACAGTGGGAGCAGCTGTTTTCACCTTCACAGATTCTTGGCAAAACAAAGGCCACCAGGTCATGAGCTGCAGTATACCTTCTCTGACATTCTGCTTCTCACCTGCAAGGCCCTTACCAGAAGGGATTCAGCCTCCTAGATCGTTTTAACCCATATATTTACATTTTATCTGTGCACTAATTAATTTTTCCTACATATAAACTTGGATTCCAAGGAGCAAGAGCATTTTGCTTCCCACCTTGTGAAATTCCTTCCTGTTACTGTTAAAAGCATTCCTTCAGCCTAGGCATTTCGTTTTCTGTAGATTTTCTCTCTTAAGCAGAGAGCATTTAAGCCATATTGTATTATGAAGTGCAGAGTGATACCTGAAGGATGCCATCAAGAAACACGCTTTGCTGATCCTTGCGCTACAGGAGCTGCAAGCTCCCGTGCAACTGCATGTCAATAGAGAACTACAATGAAGAATCCAAGAGACAGATACAAAGTGCTCAACCACAGCACTAAATTACTTGTCATGCAGGACCAGTCCACTCAAGCACAATAAATAGAAATTAAATACCACTCAGAAATGGTCAGAATAATAAAAGGTTGCTGCTGCATAACATCATTCAGAAATATCATCGTCTGCTCTAGAATAGTGCAGGAATGTTTAGCTGGACCACTAGGGCCTGGCAGGCAGAACTATGTGACTCAAACCCTTTCAGAATACGCACATGCTGGACATTTTAAAATACTACCTTAAGCCTACATCATGCTTTGCAAGAATTAGTCACCTCAACAACATGAGACACATAACTTTCCATTTCTTTCACTGTATATTTTTTTAAAACCACACACTAACAACCTCTAACCTTTCCTGTCCCATAAGGGTTGTGAACAATTTTCATGAATCATACAGTGCAACAGACACTAAAATTTAGAAAGTAATAGCACAGCAGCAGAAATGTTACCAGGAGACCTTCACAATACCAGACAATTGCTAAGTGCCAGCTAGAAAAACCACCTGCGGTTTTAAAGAGATAATCCATAGGAAAAAGGTACTTCTGATGTATTTCACCTTACTTCAGCCACCAAAGAGTTTCACTAGCATGACAGTTCTTGAGAATGAAGCTCATTAAGCAGTCAGAAATCCTTTTACTATATCAGAGTTCATGGAGACAAGCTACAGACACTGATTGGGATTAGTGAAACACTGGAGTTTGTTTTCCCAGTTACAGGACATAAAACGTTGATAAATGTTAACTTACATAAGCTTTCCTTCAACTTTTCCATTCCTTCATAGGCAGAGGGATTTCTCCCATCCTTCTCTTCTGCAAATAAGTTAAATTGAAGTAACAAAGGGAAAGAGGTACAGAGGCACAAGAACACTATTGACATTTCTTCAAGAATACAAGGAATGGTCCAAAAGGAAAAACCCAAGCAACTTTGATTCATACGCATCTTAGAGAATATTTCTGTGATGTAGTTGATGTATAAATGGGGCCACATATGAGATCCATATCCATGGTTTTAAAATTTTGGACAACCGAAGTGCACCTACTCCCCTAAAGGCAAAGCACCACTTTAATCAAATGCTGCCACTTACAGCCTTCAGAAGGAAGAATTTGGGCAAAGCAGGTTCTCACCAAGTCTCTACGAACAGATCCCTGCTCCTGCTGCTACAGACAGTGTTTTGCAAAAGGTTTGCTTCAGTTACTGCTGTCTTAAAGTGCTAACTTGGGTTTTGGTGGCAGTAGATCACAAAAGCACAGAGCTGCAATACACTTGCAAAGGTCAACAAAAGCAGCAGAATAAACAATTGAAGCGGTTATCCTACAGTGATTAGTTACATTACCTCAGCTACAGACGCACCCAAGGTTTACTACAGTCACAGCAAGGATATGCTCTGTCACTTCTGGGAAATGGCCTGCAAGAATCAGAACTCTCGGCTATTTCAGAAATTCTGAAGCTTTGCAAGCCTACAACACCCAATGAAAACCAGCTTGGCATCTGTCACTCATAACAGCAATAAAAGAAAACAAAGGTTTCATTTGCATCCATGCATTCCTCCCTCTTCTACCTCATTCCCCTTAGTTTAAGTAACCCAAGTAACTTTTTAAGGCAAACTTTCAGTACTTTTCCAATATTCACTCTGTTTCTGCTCCCATTGCCATCATGTCTTCTTCCAAGCCACAAGCATCTCTGGGATTTTACTTAACAGCTGAGAAAGACACAGTTGTCATCTCACTATGCATGGACTAAATCAACCTGACTCAAGCTAAAAAACAAGCAAACAAAAACCCACTCGGTTTTCAGTTTTGCGTAAGATAGCTATAGATCTTCCTGTCTGCATATACTCTTGAATGGTAACGGCCTCCAACTCTGGCAGATGCTACTGAAGAACTACTTACAGGTCACAGCATTAAGGAAGACTGAAATGACCAGGTGATGGAGGACAGAACAAGGGGAAACGGCACCAAGCTGTGCCAAGGGAGGTTCAGGTTAGAGATAAGGAGGAAGTTCTTTACTGAGAGGGTTGTCAGAGGCTGGAACAGGCTGCCCAGGGAGGTGGTGGAGTCACCATCCCTGGATGGATTTAAAAAGCGGGTAGACAAGGTACTTAGTGATATGGTTTAGGGGGTAGACAGGAGCGGTTGGACGTGATGATCTCGGAGGTCTTTTCCAACCGAGCGATTCTGTGAATGCAAATTCACTTCAATCTACTGTCTGTAAACGGCACCTGCTCAACTGCAGGTTTACAAGAAGTTGAACTGTCTTAGGGTGAGAGGAAAGCGGGCTGGGAAAATGGAGTGATCAAGAGGACAGCTAAGAGGAGAAAGCACTGCTGTCATCTTTGCTTGACAAGTAGCACTCAGAGGCTTTAAGGAAACAAGAAGAACTAAAAGTGGTATTTTTCAATCTGAGTTGCAAGGATTTAAACCTGGAAAATGTACTTAGGAAAATTCAGAACAAAAAGGATGCTATTCAGCCACCTCCTTACCACAGGTTCTCTAAGAAATTGGATCCCTTCTCTTTAGATTTAGAAGCCTTTTGAGCTTCAGCTTCCTCTCCTGCACCACTTATGATCTTTGTTAATTACTGTACCAGGGCTTGTCTAGTGCTTTCTGGATTTACAAAGCACCCAAAACCTTCCTCACAACATGTTTGGAAGCCATTTTTTACCCGGCCTTCAAGGTTTCACTCTTCACTGGCTCTCTGAAATATGCTAAGTTTGTCCAACAGGAAATTATCAGCCAGCCTCTTTCATCTTTCAGATGCTCCAGGCACTGGACAGGTTGTAAGGACATTCTGCCCCTCAGAGCATATACCCAACTCTTCTCCAAAACTAGAACCCAGAACACTTTTTTGTCCATTTAACCTATTCAAGAATACAGCCAAATTCCTCTGCCTTGATCAGTCCCAGAACACACCAACGTGGATAGTGATACACTTTTCAGGGAAAAAAAATGCAAGCATTGTAAAATCCTCCTTTTCAGGGAACCTGATGTTCTGGACTGCTGGACTGCAGTTGTCCAGGCACATAGTGAAAAGATGAGTTGTGCCTCCAAAAAAGCCTTTATTGACTTTTTTGGGCTGCAGTCAGATTCTTCCCATCGTTATGGCATGATACAGAAGGCCAGGTTCCTGGACAAGACAGAGACTGTTCTCTTACAGGGTCATTTAAAGGAGTTTATTTTGGTCTTCTATAAAGAGGCCATCATGTTAGCGGTGGAGCATCTGAGCTTTGTAGCTTCCCAGCTCTCTGCCACACAAGAGACTGGGAAGCCAACCACAACAGCTCTGCTTAGCAGAGGAGTTCTCCAGGGAAAGGATAGGATCCACAGTGTGGTTTTGTGGCAATAAGGAGGCAGAAGCTCATTTTTGCAATCCCACAGGCAGGAGGACTTCAAAAGCACAAACCACAAGATAAACGGAGCTATCTTGGGACAAAGAGAGTTGTTCTGTACATCATCTGCAAAAAAATAACCCCATACATGATATTATGTTGCCCTCAGAGGATGAGCAGCAAAGGGATAATTATTAACTGGCCAGACTGAGCTGGAAGAACAGGGTTGGGCCCAGCAAAGAGAGAGGTAGCACACAACCACAGAGACATCACAGCAACTGTGCTGCCTACCAGAGAACTGCATTAACTTAAAAGTTAAGAAAGAACCCTTTACCAGTAGTATTTTTTTAATATATATAAGTAGACACATACGTGCACTCAAAAACACGAGCTTCACGCAAATATGTTCTATGGGCTCAGATGGGCTAAGTTCTTTCCAATAGAATTGCCAACAGGAAAAACAAGAGCATCAGTGTTAGGGTTACTGCAGGGCAGGTATGCTGTACATCAGACCCTATTCAGCCCACCCACATTTGTTTGCTTTCTAGGCAGCTCACGAACACCAACCTACACCTCCCACAGCGCCTGGACTTCAGACTCCTCTGCAGCATTTAGGAAGTGGTCAGAACACTCCTCTGCTTCAACTGGAAGTCTCAGGTGCTGCCTCTATAAACCTGCAAGTTCTACAGTTCATTCATACTCACAACCCAGAAAAATTAACCATAATAGAGCAAAGAACTAAAGAATCCCTTACAGCCAATTTCATGTTGTTCACATTGGGTTTTACCTTCATCTTCAAGGAAATAATAGCAACAGAACTGAGGCAGCGGAAGGAAGATGCACAAAAAGCAAAATTGTCCAATCAGGGAACCACATCTTTGTAGGTAGCCTCCACCACTACAGTGTCAGAGCACCTTTTTTCTACTAATAAAAAATTTCAGCAGCTTTTAAAAGCTAGGAAGTATTATCTTCAATTCAGAAGCAGAAAAATAGAAGCCAAACAGCACAGATCTGTGAGTACTTGGGTGCCTCAGTCATTTAAAATTAATGGAAAATTAGACATTTAACTATCATTACACATCTGGCCCAAAAGATTTAGACCTGACTCTCAGTATTACAAAGTACTCGTACCTCCCACCGCAGGCACTCTTCATGCGTGAAAACCTGAGCCCTAAGTGACTTCCCAAAGAGCTTGCGGCCAAACTGAGAAATTAACACAGATCCTACGCGGTCCCAGTCCGCTTCTTAACCAGGGCACAATTTGCCCTGCCCTACCTAGGTCCTTACCCCAGAGAGCTCGTTAAAACAAACTTGCAGGAAATCAAAGTCACTATTGTACAAACGTGGAAGGATTTACACACGCTGCTTGGGAAGTCAAAATAACACCTTCTGCTCCACTTCACCAGTCTGTTCCTCCTATGCTCCCTGACCCAAATTAAGTTGGATCCAAGTCTTGCTTCCGAAAAAAAAGGTCAGACCCAGGCTCCTGAGACCCTCCTGGGGGTCCCAAGTTCCTATATTAGCCTTACAGTTATTAGAAGGCCAACATTAAAGGAAGTCCAGCCCTGAGGCCACTGTTGATCTAATAAACACTGGAATTAGATTTCTTCTCAGTGAAGAGGCTGCCCGCCTGATGGCACAAAGCCAACATTTAAATGCTACTGTTGCTCAGAGCCCTAAATTAGTTTTGGATCTGGGGAGTTTGCCTTGAGATACAGCCAAAAGAAACATAGGAACTGGAGGGAAATTTGTTAAACGTTAACAGAGCTGCAGGAAAGGACTACAGCGGGGCTGGTAGGTGGTAGGGAAGAAGGAAGGGAAGCCACGAAGAGAAAAAACAGAAACAAGAAGCAGGACATCGGAAGCGAGCAACAAGTAAGAAGATTTTTGTGCAGAGGTGACTCCCCCATCCAAGCCCCACTTAATTGTGTGAAAAGCAGACTTTTTATGTCCCATTTGCTGACAGGGCAACTACAGTGGTTCTCATCTACCTTCCTCTCTCCACGTTCAAAATAGAGATTAAGAATCTGAGGAAACTGTTATTCCTGACTCCTTGGCTATGTCAATGCTGAGTTACCATGAAACTTGACTCTCACCCTTGGTCAGCTAAGAGCAGACAGTTATTTCCGGTCTCCCTGGCTGGGATCTCAACAGATCCCATGTTCTTGGAGGGAGGGGTACACGGCTGCCTACAGGAGCAGCTCTTGCAGCAGGCTCTCTTTCATGAAGAGGATGCAGCGGTAACAGCGCAAGATCCTGTCTGCTCATGCTGTTCTCCACTTTACTGATGAATTGTAGGGACTTAACACAATGCCCTTCTTCCCTTGAATATGCACCCATTCTAATACAAATGTCTATGCAGGAAGAGTTCAAAAATACTCCTTCCTGTGTGACCTACTCTAGGTGATCCTGCTCTGGCAGGGGGGTAGGACTAGATGATCTTTCAAGGTCTCTTCCAACTCCTAACATTCTGTGACTCTGTGATACTCCCATTATAACTTCCCCCCTCCATCTCTTTTTCCCAACAGGAAGGAGCTGAGCATGAAGACTCATCCACTTGCCAGCTGCTTCCTGTGACGTCAAGTCAGTGAGGGCACAACATGCATTTGTAGCCTCTGATGGAAGTGACCAGAGATGCAGGATAAGAAAAAGGAAGCTAGGCAACTTGCGCCTCATAAAGTTCCTACTGCTTCCACAGTTCCTTCTCACTTGGAGAGATGAATTGGAAGGAATGAGGAGCTCTAGACAGCAAAAAGCAATCCCTCTATCATCTTCCCAGGGCCCACAAAGGACCTTTGTTTACTCCAACTGTATCTCCGCTCTTTCCACCTCTCTACAGAAACATTTCCAAGCCAGTGGGCACACATGTGCACAGGGTGCTATAGAACCGGATAAAATAGCTGGAGAGCATACTCATTAGAGATCTTCTGTGCCACCCATTACTGTGTCACACTTGAAGCTGAACATTGCTGGGGGGCAAGTGTGTTTGCCCGCCCTCCCAATCTCCTCACACTGCAACACAGAGACCCCTTTCAAAGCCTGAAGAGTCTGTCTGAATAAATCATCTGTGCTTCTCAACAGAAGCAGCAAACTACAAACATGGTATTAAACAAGCAAAAGAATGAGCAGAGGGCATTCAACCATGTCAGACACTAAATCAGCTGAGTAAAAAAATGGGTTAAAGAAAACCAGAAGTATCACAACATGGAGGTTTTTTCCCCACACATTTGAAATGAAACCAGTATATAACAAAAACAGTTTTCACTCATAGTAAAGGGTCTCTAAGCATCTTGAAATCCCATCCTATCAGTGCTGAGATAATGTATGTCCAAGTTGTCCATCCGCTTTCAATCTCCACATCAGTTTCCAAGTTCAGCTGAACTACAGCTTTGTTCTTGCACAGATTACAGCGTTCTTTTAAATACCTATCTACTTTTTAATGTTATATCCACCACAAGGGTATTCTTGTTTCTATCAAGCTCTTTTGCAACAATCCACAGGGAGCCTGCGGAACTTTACAATTCTCTTCACAGATTTTTTCCTACTGTCCTATTCAGATTTGCACAGAAGGAGAGACAGATATGGACAAGGGCTGCTAAATTCTGTAAAACTATTAAAATATAGCCAGCAGTGTTTGAGCAAATCCCCATATAACCTCTCCACGAACAAAACAACCCTAAACCTTATTTTCATTCTTCAGGCACTTGCCGTTCATAAGATACAGTCTGTTTACAGGTCTCCTGCTGCGCACACAACTTCTGACCCAAATGACAGAAGTTCTCTCTCACACAAACATGTAAACACAGACTGGGTAATGCCAACTCCAGTGAGCATCCGCCCCCTCCCCCTCCCATAAGCCTTGTAAAGGGTTAAGGCCCAGTTATCACATGCTGGTAGGCCAAAAGCTTTATGTCTGTAGCGTCTATGTGTGTTTCAGACTCTCCTTTTAATCAGGTTCCACTGCAATTAATCAGTGGGTTTCTTTATAAGAAAAAAAAAATAATAATAAAAAACGGCGAGCACTCTATTCAGCCCAATTCAATCTGTCTGGCCAAATCTCATGACCAGCTGGAATGCCCCTTTCCTAGCCTGCCCAGCAGGATGCCCAAGAATGGCGTGTGAACGTTTCTCTCTGCTCCTGCTCCAGCGTTAAAATGAACAATAGTCCCTGCCAGTGTCATTCTTCAGCAATTCATCTCTTCCTGTCGCCAGACTCTTCGTTCCTTCTTGCCCCTTCCACCTTTTTTGTATGAAAAACAACAGCAGATCGGCAGCAATATAATAAAATAAAATTGTATTTACTTGGGAGATTTGGGGGAAGGGGCAAAAAGGGGGTTGGGGAGAGGAACAGCCCCCACCCCCCTCCTGCAATGAAGACACAGAAGAGGAGCGTTCTCAGGCCCCAGCTGACCTGCTCTGCTCCATGCCTGGTTTCCCTGCTGCAAGGAGCATCAAATTTGCTAGGGGGGCTGCAGGGGGAACAGGGCCCTTTTCTTCTGGAGGATGTTGGAACTGTAATTACAGAGAGGCAATTTCCGGGGGAAAATTAACATGGATCTCAACTGATGTTCCTTGTGTTTTTCATGTGCAGACCTGTGGCCTTTACTCGACACTGTCATTCACCAGGGCATGAGTGAAAAGAGGCTGCAAGCACAGTGTTAGGAGAGACTTGGATCTCCTCTTCCTGACAGAGCAGAAACAGGAAAAAGGAAAAAATAGTACTGCAGTATATATACATATACAGACACACATATTCCCCAGCAGAGCAGGAAATGTGTCAGCGTAAAAAACTAAGACACCACCAAATGGTCCGTGAGGAACAGGTTAACCACAGAGGCAGCAGTAAACAGCATGCTAAGAGACAAACCATGACTCCCCACCATCAGCTCCCTCTCCACCAAAGGGAAATGAGGGACCAGGTCTAGTGTTACAGAACCTGGAAGATTTTAGTAAATTTACATTTACAGGTGTGAATTGAAACGAGTTGCTTCCTGGTACACAGAACAGAGCAACAGTCTGGCAAAGCTAATAACTTTGTACGGTATCAGCATACTTCAGAAGAAAATAAATCCAGTTGCTATTGATTACACAGGACACTTAAAATCTATTATAAGCAAGTTAAAAAAAAACTTTAATGAAATCCCAGAATTAAATTCACCTGAACAGCTTTTAACAGGTTCCTTTTGCACTTTATGACACCACACAATCCCCACATTACCTGCTGCACAAAGTCCTGGACGGAATGTAAAATTATTATATGGTATTCATCGACATAACAGTCAAGTAGTCCATAAATACAGACTTGTTTGTCTTCACATCTTACTGCTGTAAATGGTTTAATCAGCTACATTTTACAGGTCTCGGACAGCCAGAGTCTCAAGCCAGCAACCTCTGTTCCTAGGTGTCCAACCCGAAGAGCCAAGGAATGGTTTGCATAAGTGTGGGTTGCTCGTAAAACACAACAGAAGGAAAGGGCAGCAACCCAGGTGGCAGAAAAGTAAAACACTGTGCCAAACAGGTCAGCTTCAGGCCTCTAAAACTTGCAAGTCCCTTTCTACTAAGAAAGAGGACAGGCAACAGAAAAGAATCTGCAAGACACAAGTTGCTTTGTGGGTGGGACTTGGGAACAAGAGGGATAGGATAGATACAGGAAAAGAGAGCACAAGGCCGAGTCTCATCTCATACCTGTTACCCAGAGTGCTCCTTCCACTTGCCCACATTCCCTCCTCCCTTTCCTGTCTCTTAACAAGCTTCCCTACTTGCATAATCCAATTCTCTTCTGCTACTCTTCCCAGCTAAACTTTTATCTTATTTTCCCCTCCCTTCCCCCTTGAAAATTGCCCAGAAATTCAAATGTGATCCAAATCAGGTGCAAACACAGTCACCTTTCTTTCTATTCCCATTGGGTACGCTTACCCAAGATTAAGCCAGATGCAAGCTGATTGCAAAAGAGCAGCTAAGTGATCCAGATGGAAAAGAGCTAGCAAAAAGTTAACCCTTCAAAATTATCTGGAAGAATGTGAACAGGCAGACAGGCTGTATTAATCAGTATTTGGCATCATACAGCCACACTGTTTTTGCATGCCCACTTTACGGCCTTGTAGGATGACAGACTCGGCTCCATAGGGATCTCCATGTTGTATCTTGCATTGCAACACCATCTTCAATATAGCATTGTATCACACAGAAATAGCCTACTGTAGCTTCCTTCTCCGCCTCCTCACGACCTGTAGGCCAGCAAAGGAGCACCCAGCTCAGAGGGCAGCCTCTCAAAAGGCACTA
The DNA here is from genome assembly GCF_000695765.1 of Mesitornis unicolor. NCBI lineage: Eukaryota > Metazoa > Chordata > Aves > Mesitornithiformes > Mesitornithidae > Mesitornis > Mesitornis unicolor. Next base: position 39,823 of record NW_010190034.1, read on the forward strand.
TCAGGACTACAGTTGCTCTGCAGCCCTTCGCTTGCAGGAATAATTGGAGCAGAGCTGTTGAACTCAAGCCTGGCACTGGATAGTCAATGTCCATCGCAGAGAGAGTCAAAGAGGCTTTTGATGTCAGGCTTTTTAACTCCTACTCAGCATGTGCAAGTACCAGTCTTAAAATATTTACAACCCTATCGTGCATGGGTGAATTTCAGGGAAACGTAAGAATCTTGAAGCCCCTTCTGCTTTTTTGTATTTCTGGAGCATGGGAGGCTTAACAAACATTCTCAAGCTTTTCTGTACTATGGCAGGATTTTAAACATGAGGAGGGGAAAAAAAGAAACAAACAAACCCCAGTATTTTCTCTATCCTTATTCTCCAAACTCACTGGATCATTTCTAACTGAAGTATCACAGACAGTTTGAAGCAGAACTCCTCTCTCTCCCTCAACTTTCAGCCTGGAAAGTTAGAAATTGGTAAAACTTTCATCAACTGAAAAGAAATAGTAGGGAATCAGGTAGGGTCCTTTCCCACACATCGTCCCCTTCTGCTCCAGAGGTATCAGAAACCTTCTCTTGAATTTCTAATTCACTAACACAGTCAAGCTGAACTCAAAGCAACTGTTCTCAATTTGTACTTAAAGACATAGGTTCTTGCTTCACTTCTCAGGAGAAATTGCTCCCAAAAACTTGTTTTTTCCAGCTATGTTAGTTGGTCTAACTAAAGTTTTTCTCTCTCCCTACAAACCTTGCCTCACTTGTAATTGTGATGCTCTAAGGACAGATTGCTTCTACGAAAATTGTATCATAAATAATATAGAAGAAAGGGGCAGTCACCAGATGCCAGTGAGGATAAGGATACTTGAAAATCTCCATAAAGACAGTTATTCTTTTGACTCAGGTCTGTAATGGGCATACTAGTAATTTCTTCCTATGAAGAAGGGCTCTTATTCTACCTTCATATCCAAATGAAGACAAGGATGCCCCTTTTTTAAAAGCAGTGGCTATATCCATGCTAAGAACTTCGCAGCGAGCATTAGCACAGCAGTCTTGCCTTCCCGTGTATTCTCCCACACACTGATGCAGATCAAGCCTTTACTTACTGCAGACCAGATTCAATTTGGAAATTTTGCTGGTATTTAACTGACTGGAAATGGAAGATGAGCCAGGCCTTGTCCAGAGAGTTCAGGAAGCCCAGTCTCCATATGTGCAGCCCCTAGTTATGCTCAGTGTAAAGCATCTGTGGAACTATGACAGTGCAAGAGTGCTCCCTGCTCTGGGAGAATACTGACACAGGTAAGCATCTCCTGTCCAAATTTAGTTTCTGACATGAAACATCTGCAACAAGGATGATGCTTCTGGCATCATTCCTACTGTAACAAGAGTGTCAGGTAAGAAGACAGCTGAATTTTTAATACACATCAAATAACACGTGTAACACTGCTTAGCTAGTGTAAGAACTTAGCCCCAGACTGTGGGCATGCCTCCTCTGCAAGGATGGAAAGGAATGTCTAAAGGAGGTGGTGGCCTGGTTACTTTTTCCCCTTAATGCTAGCGAGAAGTGGGTTCATATGATCTCTTCTTGACACAATCAAACAGTTTCATACTGTTTAGGTATCTCCACTGCAGCTTTAGAAGTGGGGGACAGAACGAGCACATAATTGTGAGCTTACCTGACTATCCCAGGACTACAGTAATGGGCTCAAGGAGCTCCCAAGGCCAAAACCTATCAGACAGTAAAGTTGCGACGGTTTGCTCTAGAGACATCACTTCTCTTATTTCTTCCACATCTGGAGCTGGGATGCAGATCAAATAAACTAGAAATTGAGAGCTAATTCACAGGTAGTAGGGGGAACATTAAGTCAAGCATAAAAACATACACAACAGTTAAGCAGAAATAAACTAGACATATTTAGCACAAAAAAGGGCTGTGCTTTAAGCCTACGCCAATGCTTTGGGTGAAACCACCCAGAAGGGGTTTGTTTGTCAGCGAATATCTCCTACTAAAAGAAAAACAAAAAAAAAGGAGACTGGCTGAGCCCAAACCATTACGTGTTGTCTGCCTAAATCACCCTCCTCCCTCAGATCCAACACTGATGCTCCCCAAACCCACTCCAGCTTCAGTGTGGACACTGAATGCAAACAAAGGCTCCCTGGACCACAGAAGCCAGAGATAAAACCCTCCACCCATCTCTATTTTCCCCTCGCATATACAAATTTTCTTTCCCCCTCCCAAACCCACCTCGCCCTCCTCTCCTCAAAAGCGATTGAGGAAAAGCTGTGGAAATATTTGCCCAAAGCTGGAGCCTGTTGCTGGGCCCAGCTGTATTGTTGGTAGGAGGACACACAGCAAACTTGCACTGTGAGGAGCCACTTGCACTGCGGGACTCCAGGCGCTTCGGGGAGGCTTTGTGAGCCCAGCTCTGCAGGCACTAGCCTGACCATTGTGCAAGGGAAACAGAAAAACCATTACAAACCCCAATGCTCCCCCACTCCCATTTTCCCCGCCTTCCCAAGTGCCCCTCTTCCACAGCCGCCACCTTCCCCAAGACAAATTGAGAAGGGAGGGGGCCGCCGCTGAAGAGAATGAAAAGGTTTCCTCAGTTAGATTTAAGGCAACAAGTCAGAGCTGCAAGGAGTCCTTTATCCGCCAGGGAAGCCTCCCACTGCTCCAGAGCTGGGCCGAGCGGGGATCCTGGGGGCCAGCTTTCTGAAGGCTGCCATTGATTTGTCACTGGTGATAAGTGAGGCTGGGGCCGTTCCCACCATCGCCTGCAGAGGGGACGACTCTCCCACAATGCCCGGCGGGGGACAGGGGCAGCAAACGAGGAAACACAGAACCCAACAAGCGAAAAATCCCAAGCGGCTCTCTTTCTCTAACGAGCAGCAACAAAAAGGAGCAGCTATGCTGAGACCCAGGCAGGGGAGGAGAGGCAATGGTGCACAGGGGCAGCCTTCCCCGGGCGAGAAAGAGCAAGTGGGAGTTCTTCAGCCCTCACCTCCAAAGAGCCTCTTAGTGCCAACTCAGTCGAACAATATTCCTTCAAAAACTCACCAGCTGCTTCTTTGCCAATAGCAGAAGGCTTTTAAACCTGCTCTAGTTACATGGAGACACTCTTCTCTCAAGCAGATGCTGCTGGAAACTCGTTCTTCTGCTTTTTGGGAGGGGAAATCTTTTCTCACAGTACTAAATAAATGAGAGAGGCTAACGAAGCACCATGTCTAAAAGGTGAATTCCCAAAGCAACAGGAGATCTTAAAGGAGCACCCGAGCTCCCTCAGGGAACATACAAATAGAGAGGCAGCTGCCTGGGCAAGACCAGATGCAGATGGGTGAACTGAAAGCAAGACAAAAGTGGGGGGCAAAGGGAGTGTGTGGAAATGCGGGGGGGGGGGGGGAGAAGAAAGAAAAGAAGAAAAAAAACCGCAAAAGATGTAAAGATCCTTGGTCTTTCTGACATAACTAATTAGGAAAGACCATCAGAACTGGTTCAACTTGCAGTATAAAATTCTCTTGTGCTCCAAGATGCTGAGGTGGTTTTGGGAGCACATGGAACGTCTTTCCTTCTTTCTCTGCCCTCAGTGAAACCCTTCAGCTAACTTCTACTCTGGCCACGCTCAGGCTGAGGCACACAGGCCTTGTAACACGGCCTGAAGACCAAGAGATTCAAGTTTCCAGAGGGAAAAGAGCATAACGCCTGCAGCCTCCTTCCACTTCTATCAGACTAGACCCAGCAATCTAGAGGATCTTATCTGGCAAGATATTACCTCAGGACAGTTGTATGCAGTTCCTAAAGCACCAGTTTATAATCCAGCATGCTAAAATAAATGGAAGTTGCCAGGCTGTAAACAGTGACATTCAGCAACATTTTACCTCATATTGAGCCATCTAGAGGCACAGGGCAGATCCCTGGGAGCAGCAGTTATTTCACATATCCTTGTTAAAATTTCTTGCTGTACAAGAGACCACAGCCTTCCTTAAGCTGGGGATGAGCACAATATCAGAACCTTAACAGATAAAATCCAGTTAAAAAATTTCATGAGTTTAAACAACAAAAACCCACCCCAAACCTCTCATTTCTCTTTGAGAATCAGCCAGCAGCCAGTTAGCTCAGAACACAAGTTTACATGCTTCTCAGCGAAAATATCCACCTGCAGCCACGTCCTAAACCAGCCAAAGCTTTTGAGCAGTCCTAAAGGGCAACCCAATTAAAGCCCATTGAAGACTTCTGCCTCCTAACAAGAGAGGACTAAGTATCTCCTGAGCTTGGTGAAAGAACCGCTTGGACTGCTGCCACCACTTGGGAACCTGGAAATAGGCTTAAGTCCAGCAAGACTCCAACTTGCACACCTGATTAATCTCAATAGCTACACGAGAAGCAGAACTAACAGAGCCAGTTTCAGATGGATTCATCTCTAATAGTCAATTTTCGTGCATCTGTTGCCAAATGGAGAGAGAGAAGGGATTCTTTCACGTCTAAAAAAACACAAACTCATGAGGAGCCTTCATCCACAGCCAAGTAACTTCTGTGGTGCCTTCCCTTTATTATGCTGCCTATTTTAATGAAACTTTTATTCTCTGGGACCAGTTTTTTGGGTGAGGAGGTATGCACATATATTGAAATAACCATTGCTCACAGACAAAAGCAGGCTAAAGAGGCTACAGATTGTTCTCATGAGAAGAACCTGTATTAACAATATTAAGAAACGCTTCTGATACTACTTCCTGGACCAAGTTCCAGGATCTGAAGTGCATATCTAAATAAAAGACACAGATTGCTTACAAAGCCCACAAACCGTTTCAGCACACACACCATTCAGCCCTGGAAGGAGAATTTTTGGCACTTTTTAAAAGCCTTTCAAACTCTTCTGCATACAGAGGAAAAGTTCACCCTACATGCAGGCATACTGCCTTTTGCTAGAACCATGATCTCAGGGCCAAAAACCATGACAAGACAGCGTGGCGTCTACTGTTCAGTCTTACAGACGCATTTACTGAGATGACTCAAGAGCCATTTCCCTTCTGTTATTTCACTGTACTTTGGGGAGTAGGGTGCAACAGACAACTCAAGTTGAATCAAGCTTTTGAGGCAATTTGTGGGCATTGCAACAAGTGATGTTATTCAGCCAAGTATAGAATACTTACTCTGATCAAAGAGTGACCCAACCCCATCAGTGCTATAAATGCTACCTAAAATGACTGGATAGGAGTAAAGATGCAGCAGAACACAGGGCTACTCATCTAGTTACTTCTATTCGTAGCAGAATTTTATCTTCAGTAATTACAATCTACCTTGAAAAGTCCTGGGAGTTTTTCTTTCCAGTTAGACACAGACTTTTTTCCTCTCTTCTCACTACTAAGTTAAGAGTTATGTTATAATCCATTTTAATGGTTGTGCAGTAAAATTACTTTTTTCAGTCAGGAAAAAAAAATTGATTTCTCAAGCACACACACAAAAAAGGTGAGACCGCATCTGGAATATTGTGTTCAGTTCTGGGCCCCTCAGTTCAAAAAGGACAGGAACTGCTTGAAAGAGTCCAGCAGAGCCACAAAGATGATTGAGGGAGTGGAGCATCTCCCTTATGAGGAGCGGCTGAGGGAGCTGGGTCTCTTTAGCTTGGAGCAGAGGAGACTGAGGGGTGACCTCATTCATGTTTATAAATTTGTAAAGGGCAAGTGTCAGGAGGAAGGAGCCAGGCTCTTCTCAGTGATCGCCGATGACAGGAAAAGGCACTGGCAGCAAGCTGGAGCATAGGAAGTTCAATCTGAACATGAGGAAAAACTTTTTTACTGTGAGGGTGACAGAGCATGGCCCAGGCTGCCCACAGCGGTTGTGGAGTCTCCTTCTCTGGAGACATTCAAGACCCGCCTGGATGCGTTCCTCTGCAACCTGGTCTAGGTGATCCTGCTCTGTCAGGGGGGTTGGACTGGATGATCTTTCGAGGTCCCTTCCAACTCTGAATATTCTGTGATTCTGTGGTGGGGAAAAAGGCCTTAGTGTGCAGTTTATGTTGACTAGATTTGCTAAATATTATCATACCTTACATTGCCATTGCTCCCAGACACTGTAAGAACATTACATTTATTCCTACAGAACATTCTCTAAGTAAGAACTTCTGGTACATGTGGACCTTGAGCCAACAAGCATTGATGAGTCAAGATCAGATCTACTGAAGTCACAGTACACCACTACGCTACACACCATTACAGTCACGATAGCATACATCTCAACCTCAGAGGTTGAGCTGTTAGATTTCCCACTGCCTAGTCCTTTATTCTGAGGTTGAATGTGGTCCATTAATTTCAGACTCTGAGAAGTATGCTTAGAGGTTCATTCCCTTCCCTCCATTTTTTACTGTACACCATCAAACAATGTGGAATTACAAATAGCAACAGCATTCTGGAAATCGCTCCCATGTCCCTCCTTATAACTGCACAAACACTTGGCAAACTCAAGCACACACAAGATGATTTAGGTACCAAGTCCTCAGAAGAGCATGACTCTTTTCCATGGGGAAGACAGAATCTTCTGCCCTTTGTGCTATAACCTAGTTCCTCAATTTCTCTGCCAGATACCCCCCCTCCCAAAACAAACCCTCTTCTGTGCGTGATAAGTGAAGGACAGGAAGCAGCCTTGATTTGACTATGCTTAAGTAATAACACAGCTCACAGGTCCTCCAGAAACACACTGATACTTACTCAAAATGGGAAACAAACTTCAAGACTGTGGTTTCAAATTTAGCAGCAGTGCAAGCTTAAAGAGCTCCCAGCCCTCGTTCCCCTTCTCCCAGTCCCATGACCTCCATGGGCTGGCACAGCTTTGTGCAGACTGGTAAAACACAGCGCGAGACGAGCAGCAAAAAGATGCAAATTTGAAGGATCTTCCAACTCCTCCTCACCCAGCTCAGTTTGATTCCTCCCTTTGCTTCACTGCTTGTAAAGCCATGGCCTCAGAGTCAAACTGACTGAAGTAGTTGGGGGTCATTTGCTGTTTAAGGCTTTACAGATATATTTACTACAGTGGCTCAAGAGTTATTTTCTTCTTACAGTCTGCGTACCAACTGTTTGTACATTTAGAAGCAGGATATACATGCTTCTGTGCTGAAAATTCTTATGAAAAGGAACAAACATGCTGAATTAGATCATTCTACACTTGAGTACAGTAAATGTTTAAAAACATAACATAATCTCGGAAAAAGCCACTGACTTCAGTATGAAGAAAAAAACCCAGCTCTTAAGCAACCAGTCACCATGATTCAGTTCTTTATCCTTGCAAGTAAAAATTCTGTAGACTCCAAAAGCAAGTTGTCAACTATCCTTTGAGAGAAAGAATAATAAATAAATTTTAAAAAAGATCTAGCCATCAGCACACCTGGCCCAACAATCATAGGGAACCTTTATGTCACAGCTTGCAAAGAGGACACTCCCAGGTTAAGTTCTGTACAGATGATCTCCAAAGGTTATGGGGAAAAACACTTAAGCTACTGGGTAAATACGGCCACTGGAGCCAATTACATATTTACAGAATTCTACCCAGCAATTTAGCTTGCTGCTACAAAGCAGCAAACAGGAATATTCAATAATTATTGTTTAAAGTTGGCCACAGCTAAACTATCCCAAGTCAGGAATCCAGGGTTTAACTCTTGGAATCCTAACCAAGTCCAAGTTATGCTTCTGTTCTCAAATTTCTTGACCTTTGCGGTTACATGGTTAAATATCCATTTGCTATTTACCCTGAGTTAGGATACAGTCAGGACAGGGGAAAGGGTGGAAGAGTCACGAAGGCAGAAGAGAGCTTTGTGAGCTGGGCTCGCATATGATACCCTTCATTAGACTAATGCTAGCCATGTATTGAACGTGCTGGCAGATAACAGGAACATGCACTATCTAGGACAAAACCAGCAACCAGATGCCCTCTTAGAAGGGCATTACATCTGAGAAGAATTTTCAGTCTCCCAGTATCAGACCTCAGACACAACAAATGCATCTATTTAATTGTGATAATGGTACATGCAGCATGTCAGAGGGGAAAAAATATTAGAGAATGGCAGCTTCAATAGAAAGATATTTTGGGGATGGAGAGGACAAGACAAGGAACATCAGCATAGGGCTAAAAGGCAAAGCATTTAAGTTGAGCCTCTATTTACTATGTTAATCAGTATTTCATTGGGGTTTTTTCTCTTGTTATTCAGTACATCTGTCAATTTATTACATGTAGAAATTACGAACACTTCAGACTAGCGACTGTCTTTACTGTATGCACAAACTGCATGTAACACTGTGAAGCTCTGATTTCCATTAGAGTGAATCTTTACATGATCCAATTGACAATTCATGTGTGAGATTCAGCCCACGTAGATCTTCCCCATCAGCCTGCCACATACTCATTCAGGGAGAACAGGAATGGCCGTTTAGGCAGCTTATGTTTCCAAACAGCCAGCTCTGTCTTCCTTTGGCTGACCAGAAACCTAGGATCAAGCGCAGCCATTTCTCCATCAGCTCTGGAGGCGGGTGTGATCATGCCTCCTTTTGCATGCGTGCCCAGGCCAGGCTCGTCAAACCATGACACACCACTGCAGCAGTGGAGAGGGTGGGGAGAGCAAGCAAAACCCTGATCCAGATTCTGCAAATAAGAGACAAAACCCAACTCTGTGCTGGACATCTGTCATTTAAAAGGCAAGATTAAGAAGAAGAGTCAAGGCACTAGCAAGGGAATAAAGCTTTTCATATTTAGATTGACAATTTCTCTGGCAACAAGTACAAGTGTAAGTCTGAGTTAGCCCAATAAAAGAAGATAGTAGGTGTTTGCTTCCAGTCTTAATGAACAAAAGATTGTACCATGAAAGGCATCACCAATTAACATACTGTATCAGTTGCAAATCTAAAGATTGATCTTTCACCACACTTTGACGCTAATACACCTCTAAGACTCTCACACAAGTACAATACAATAAAGAGGCCTATGCTTATGTGAGCCACAGAAAATGAATCTTGAGCCTGAATTCTCATCTTCTCTTGTTTCCAGGATAAGTCTTTCCAAATTACCATTAAGGCAAAGCGAAGTAGCAGCAAGTCGGTAACAAAACAATGGTTGGCCTTGCCTCCCCCCATCCTTCCATCAGGTCTATACTGATCAGCGCACTGAAGAGCAATTCCCTTCAGCTTGCCAACACCACACAATCTGTGGTGTCACTGGTTTCACCATTTTGCAGGTCAGTTCTGTGACAGATCAAGAAGCCAAACTGATTCACCCAGCAGACAGAGACACACATAGACCTTTTGAAGGGACACAGGGACTCTTGTGAGGCAACCCACAGTTTCACCAGACCAGGCATAACATGAAACCACACCCTGTGTGTTAAGAAAGTCCTGCAGCTGGAGGCCAAGCCACATACATTGTGGGCAGAGAACAGTCCTCATCAGTGACAACATCCTAGCACCCCTACCAAAACAATTTCTCTCTCTCAGAGATACCAAGTTTAGTGAAAGCAAGAGGCAGTAGCAACAAAAATTCCTCTCATTCTGATATTCCAAAACGTGGGCTTTGTATTTCTCTAAAACTGTATTTTGAAGACAATGTTTCCCATAAAGCAAGAATACACTAAACTCTACTCCAAATCACTAACATGTCTTTATAAGCCATTTGCAGGTACATTCCTCATGTCACTTGAAACAAGCCACTGACTCTGTTCAGGCAAGCCAAATCTCCACTGTCCAGCCCACTGTTTAAAAATTCTAAGCAGTATGTTTAATTTACAAAGTTTAAACAGAAGGAGGAGGTTAAGTTGATAGAGATCAATTAATAGAGGACAGGAAAATGCAATTCATGATCCAGAAGTCATTTCTTCTAGTGCCCTTGAAAAAGATGTGGCTCTGCAAAAGTGATAATTAGGGACAGTTGGAACATTGTTTATTTCCTAGCAAAGGCAGTAGTTCAGGCCTCCAAGGATAAATCAAATTTCTTAACCAGATGGAAGACATTTTATTTGCAAACATCAACCATACAACAATGGACCACAGAAAGGAAGGAGCCAATTCACAACAGCAACAAGAAAACAAAATTACTAGAGATTTAGAGACGAGTTCTCATCAAAATCTGCACTTACAAAGAGCCTCATGTTGCATCAGAATTTGCACCACATCCCACCACAGTCAATTCAAAGACACTTTTATTGGCAAAACAAGCTCTGCAAGTGTTACCCACATGTAAGTGACAGCACACGAGTTTCTCCCAGAAGTGGTTTCAACATACGAAAAGCCTGCCTCCCCAGAGGTTTCAACAGAGAAGGCTACATGGCATGGAGTCCAACAATAGAAATGAAAATATTCCAAGGAATAATGCCTTATTTCTAGTAAAATGAGTGTTTTCTTGCTCTCTCTAATCTCCTTTTATATTTTACTCACAGGATTAGATTTCCTTCTCAGTCTGTCATTTTACTTCTCTTTCCCAGACGTTTACTCTTTGATTTATGGTGTTCTTCCTGTATCCGACTCAAAGTTGCACATGTCAGTTCAGTATTCAGTAAGAGTCTGACTTGATTTTGCACATTTCATTTGGTACTATTGGCCAGCATAATAACTTTGTGCAATAACTTGTGGCAGACTAGTTGGCTATTCTGGTTTAGATTCAGACTAGTTTCTCAAACAGATGGATTTTGGATTAAGTCCTTTGCTTCATTAGCCTCAAAAGGAGTGCCAAATCCCAGAAACAATGTTTTCATAGGGATGCATTTTCATTTGGTTTCAGTCTATGGTTCTCTAGTACTTTCAGGCGGAGACAGCTTTTGCTGCTTTGGCTGAAATCACACCAAAACCAAGTCTATTTATGCAAAGATCAGCAATGGGAATTCTTCCAGTTCTACTATATAGCCATCACTACACAGATTTCATAGATTTAGTTCTATCATGTCTTTGCATATCACTTTGGTTACAACGTAAGAACATACAGAGCTCTGGAGCTCATTCTTGTGAGAGCCAAAGGTTTAATTTGCCATCAAATAGTATAGCAGGAAAATCTCAGCATTATATTCAGTTCTTATGGTTTTGAGTAGTTGAAATCTGCCTTACTTGCTAGGGCCACTACATAGCCAGCACAGCCACACTGGCACAGACCCTTTCGCATGCGAGAGCTCCTGAGGCTGGTTAGTGCGGGGCTATAGAGGGACCCTGCCATGTGCCCATCTCAGCCCAGCCCCATTTTGCAACAGAATAATTCCTTATGGAGTTACTATCATTTTCATCCTGTACGCCACTCCCCTTCTGCTTGTCTCTCAAGGGCACAGAGTCATACAGCACATAACTTAAAGACTTTGGTATGCAGCCCTGCAAGGTCAAAAAAGCTGGCTCCTTAGGCACATCTGGTCTTCTGTGGCATAACTCTGATGGCCCTCTTTCCTCACCACACTTCAATAGGCAGTTTTAGCATCCCCACCACATTTATTTTTAAGATCTTGACATACAGGATGTTGTTATGACATCATTCAAGAAAAAGCCCAAAACAAACCCAGACATCACTCCATGCCTTTCCAAGATGAACCTGCAGGACCACTGCGCTGCAATATATTAGCTAGCAAACGTAGGTGCTTTGGCAGCTGTCCCAGTCACTTAATCGAAAGACTGAGCTCAGGGGCTGTTTCGCCTGAGCGGGTAAGTCAAGATGTACATACCAAAGATGTCATCTCTGCCACATTCCCTTCCTTGCTTGAAGGTTTCTGTCTGAGTACTGTTTATTTTTATCTTACAATTGATGGATTGTACATAGGTTTCATTTGCCCTGTCTATCCCATTAGTTCTATACTGTAACTGTGTTAGATTTGGCCTCGCGTACCAAATTACTCTAAATGGGGGGTTTTGCCAAGCATTTAAAGTAGGCCAGTGCCTACCACCCCCGCTTCCCTGACAGTCTGTTCTAAAGCATCTACAGGACAAAAATTGCTCATGGACCCATTTGTCAGAAAATTATCATCTGAGCTTCTCTTCTTCCTCCAGCATACGTATTACCATCATCAAGAGTTTGCTTCTCCAGCACAACCAACCAACAAAAAGTTACAACAGAGTATCAGAGGAATTATCCCTTTTTTTAGACATTCCTTTTCAGCTTCAATGTTTGCTCCTGTACTTCTGAAGACTTGTGGGTGAAAAACTAACCACAACAAACAAGAAAGAAAGTATGAAAAAACATTTTCTAGGGACAACTGACTGGAAAACTTAACCGAAGAAGTTAGCTTATTTTGTTCTAGTCTGGAATTTGCACTAAGAGCAACAGAAGATTACAGCTCCTCATCTCCCATTTCACAGGAGGCAGGTCGCAAACAAGAGAAACCTCAAAGAAACAACGGGATTCCCTTGTGAGTGAATGAGCCACAAGTCAAAGCAGCCTGTAGTGGAAGGTTGCAGAAGGTAGTGACCAATGAAGTTGTTCTTCCCTGCTAGAGTACTGGTAGCACAGAAGTTACTCAACGTAACAGCCAAAGACAACAAATCTGCCTCTTCAGAGGAGTTGAGGCACAGGCAGGGCACCCACCTGCTCCACAGAGAAAAGAACCCTGGGCCTGGAAGGAAAAAAGAAGAATAAAAACCCAACCAAAAACCTAACCAAAAGGCCTAAACGCCTTCTGTTGTTTAAGGTAATGCTGACTGCAGGTCTGAATTCTTCCTTACACTCAAAAACGCAGTGAACAAAGGCCTACAGACGGTGTTGATTCATAAGCAGTCACAGTTCCAATTGGGACAATACATGAGATTACCACCCTTGTGGTGGAGACATCTTAACTGCTCATGAATCAGCTGTTCATGAGTCAATACCCCCTTGCAGCTGCCGTTTCACTGGTACAGGAAAGAAGTCAGACCCAGGGGCAGCATTCCCTAAGGCCAAGTAAAGATAGCAAAGAGCAGCAACTTCACCAACCAGACCAATTCAGTCCTTCCCTGTTTCCAAGTCAATGCCCAAGAAAAATCCCGTCACCACTGTGACTCTGCATGGATACAGCTCTCACAATTCAACCTGCTCCTTCCTTTTATTAAAACTTAGGTCTGTTTGCAGGGCAACGATTAGTGCCCCAGTCAGAAGATCTGACCTAGTCTCCCACCTACTCCTGTATCATGCTTCCTAAGATTTAGGCACTGAATACTTCTATCTGAGACCCATGGCAAATAGGCAGATAGGCCACTAGCATTCCTGTTTGCCAGTCCTCTCCTGCTTCTTGGCTATTAAAGCCTCCAGAATGGCAGCCTCCTATCTATCTTTCTTTCCCATGCTGCAAGCTCTCGTTTTCTCTCACAGCCAGCTCCATTATGTTTTTCCTCATGCTAATAGATGCTATGCTGATCAAGGCCCTTTTAAAAAGGCTGCACATATTAGAGGCCTGTCCTCCAGCTGGAAGAAGCTTTTCAAGAGTAACAGGCTTCAAAAATCACAGTGAGAGGAACACAATCTTAAAAACCTCATTTCCTAAATTTGTCAAGCCTGAAGAAGTTGTAAACTCTGAATCACAAAGAAAGGACAGCCGTAAAGCTGGCTTGCTCTTAACAAAAGCAATTTTAATTCAGAGAATTATCCCACCTCCTGGTTCATCCTCAGGAGCTCAGAACAGAAGCAGGAAATTACAATACTGAGACTTCTCAATTTTTTCCCTGCCCTCAGAGTTGAAAGAAAGGATTTGACTATTCAGCAGTTATGGAAATTCAAAACTAAAATTGAGTGGGAGCACAAAGAAGAAAAAAAATGAAGGTGTGTCTTTCTTTTATTCTAATCCTAGATCCCATGAGACATGGTTCTGCTACAGTGAATGGCTGCACCTTAGGCAAAAACATCTCTCAGACACTACCAGCTGTCACCAAGTCAAATGAACTGACAGAGCTGGAGATTCAGGCTAAAGAAGCAGAGTGCATATTTCCCTCTAACCTTCTTGCATAGTCACACAATGCTTCTTCTGCTTCAAGCAGCTTCAATGCTGCTTCCTTCCTTTCGGAGGAGGCTGAGAACATCACATGTTTATAGTTTAACAGTTCTCACCAGTGACGCACTCCTTCACATAGCAATTCTTAATGGAGAAGAGGAAGCAAAGTAGCCTCCTGTTCCAGGAAAGGTGTTTTCTGCCACCAGTCTTGCTGCTTTTGTACCCAGACTCTTTTCCAAACCCAGAATAATCTCCTGTTCTCACTTTACACCTTTTTCCAGGCAATAATTTCCAAACTCCTAGCTTCTCTCCTCAACTCAGCCCTCCCATTTCATATACTTTTCCAGACAGGACTGTTCTCCAAAATATCCTCCCAGACATCCCACTCAAAAATCCTTCTGGTTGTATGTGTGCTCCCAAGCCTGACAGGTCCCAGCCTCTACCGCTGCAGATAGCTCCATCACCACCTCTGTCTCATGGGCTCACCATCTCAGCACTATGCCAGTATCAGTCTCTCCATCTCTACTCCCATTGCTAAGCTCTTGATATTTCATAAAATCACCCCACTAGGTCAGGTCTCTACTGTAGAGGGTCTCAAGTAAGTTCTCACATCCTCTTATCAAGTGTTACTAAGATAATTCTTTCCTCGCCTCAACAGTTAAATTCTGTTCAATGCTCATCTTCACTTTCAAAACTTAAGTCTTTTATACTACCCAATTAACAACTCTTTCTGCCATCAGATCCCATATAATTACTCCACTTGGATCTCATTACATGGCTCTTTCTGTTCCTTTGCCAGCTCAAGTCCTTGGCTCTCATTTCCAAAATGCCTATCTTTGCTTCTGTTAATATCTGTACTCCTATATCCCCTTCCCTTCTTCTCATGGTTTACACTACTCTTGCATCTGCTTCCTCATCCTTATTTCCCCAGTTACCAGCTTTCAGTAGTCTTTGATGCCAACTCCTACCCAAAAACCCCTCTTTATCCTTGTTCTAAGAAGTGATTGGAAGGAAAAACTTTCAGAAGCTTTTCCCATTAAGCAAAAGCTAAAGGAAATTTAATTAGAAAGCTATGCTATTTTAATATTGGACCTTATCTATCCCACTGGAATTATCACAACCCTGATCCTTATCAGATGTCAGATGTTTAATTTAGACTACAAACCCTCTGGGGCAAATGTAGCCTCTTCCTCCTTGTTACACGGAGCCATAGCACTTAGACCAATCCTTAAGGCAATATCTCAGAAATTCAAAGAACTTGATTTTGCCAAAAGCAGCGCCACTCCGTATACTGAGACTTGGGAATGACTAGAGAAGTTAAAAGTACTGACTCTTTGAAATTTCAAAAGGCAAGAATAGGGTTCCCCCCGAAACAGAAATCATGTCTGACCATGTCTGAGAAGAGAGAAGCTGGGTACAGACTGCACTGAAAAAGTTTTTCCATGGTATCTCTAGCCCCTTCCTGCCTCAAGTCTCCAAAGCCATCACTTATCCCCTTCGAAACAGCAGGAGAGGCACTTCTTTTCTCCTTCTCTCTCCAGAAGGAGCACAGCAGAAATAAACCTCAAATGATAAATTATGCACCACCTTTGTGTGGCTGCCTCTTGGCCAGACGGGCAATTTTTCTCCCAAAGCCTTTTGTTTCCAGCTTTGATCCCAGTGTTGGATCCGCTCTGTTCAGCACTCCCTCGGCATGGAGGTGAAGGGAGAGCTGACACAGGCCAAGTTCAGGCTTACTGCAAGTCACAGTTAGATCTTCCATTAGCCTTCTCCCCTCCCCCTTCCCAACTGGAACTCTCCTTGAGTTTGAAAAGATCCTATTAAACATTTTCCAGAGGGTCTTACAGAGGATACATTATTTTGATGGATACTGAGACTAAAGGAGGAGGATTTCTAAGTAGACTGAAATAATGGTGTTTGTTCTGATGGGTTTAAGAGATGCCTGGGGGCACCAAGTAAGTTCCTTCTCTGCAAATCAAAAACACAGAAGACCAGAAAATGGAGCCGAACAACTAAACACCAGGAAGCGGGGAAATCAGGCTCTATTTAACGGCTGCTCTTGGTTACAGCCAACTTCAGGCTGCTTGGAAAAACAGCACACACACACATCACTGGCAGAAACTTAACAGGAGAAAACAAAGAGACAACAGGGGTCAAACTGGGGGTGGCAAGTAGGAGAAGGATGCAAGGCTGGGTCCCCACCCCCTGCCAGAGAGTCGGATCAATTATCCTTGAATACTAACAAGATTTCTGATTAAAGAACTGCTACTATGCAATAGAAAGAGAAAGCTCCAGCAGCCAGGAGGGGCTGTCAGGCAGCAACAATGAGACACAGAAGACTATGTCCTGCTAGGGCATACGGAGGAAGTCACCATGCTGGTAGCCAGGAGAGTGGTCTCCTCTGCCTGGGGTCACCATAATGTTTCACTGCTAGTAAATTTAACTCCAGGAGTAAAACCTCACCTTGACATTGCAGAATATGGGGTCTGTTTTCAGGCAAACACGTTCTCTGCTGGAAGCTCTGCTGGACAACAATTCTTCAAATAACTTCATCACTATAGTACAGGGAGGTGAATTTTATTCTCATCCCAACCCATCCTAGGGAAATAGCTGCTGCCTCTTAGTTCTGAGAACTGCAGCATCACAAAGTTGCTATTAATATACAACAGCTTGAGAAACAAGAGTCTACACTGTCTTCTATCATGCACTGTTTGACAAAACTGCAATTTGCAGTACAAGCATTTAATATGCATGTACAATACTGTCCGTTAATCTTAATGGTTTGCGATTTGCTGACTGGTGGCTAAACACAGAAAAATCTAAGAACCTAAGAACCTCATGAAAAACAGAAGCATCTGTTAGTACTTTTCACAACCCAAAGTTGTGCTAGCATTAAGCATCCCACTACAGGCATGTGTCTCATGCCATCGGAATCGGGATCCTGACTGTTCAGTCGCCATTTTTCTCCTATTTTAAACAACCACCGTAATTCCTCGATATAAGGAGTTTCAGTCATCCACAATTCAGCAAAGCAAAAGCCCACAAACATCAGCTTCATTTGAGGTTAAGAAAGTCTTTATGAAAACTTATTTTTGTGTCATTTCATAGTGAGTCTCCTTTCACCTAGGCTCGAAGCAGCAAATAAGAGTTCTGCTCCTCACACTGACTGCAGCTCAAGAGTCTCTCAGACTTGCTCTCCAAGAAGAAAATCCTAGAGATGCGTGCCTAGAGAGCACGTGCCAGAAGATGAGCTGGTGGGGAAGAAAACCAGCCCAGATGAACACGGAGCTTTCACTGGATCTCAGAAAAAAGAGGGAAGCCCATGAGCTTTGGATGAAGGGACAGGCAATTCAGGAGGACTACAAGGATGAAGCGAGGTCATGGAGAGAGAAAATTAGAAGGGATAAAGCCCAACTTAGAATTAAATTGGCTAGTTCTGTGAAAAACAATAAAAAATGTCTCTATGGATATATTAACAACAAAAAGAGGGCCAAGGTGAAGCTCCATCTTTTACTGGATGCAGGGGGAACCACAGTGACAAAGGATAAGGCTGAGGTAGTTAATGCCTTCTTTGCTTCAGTCTTTAATGGCAAGGTCAGCTGTTCTCCAGGTACCCAGCCCCCTCAGACAGAAGACAGGGAGCAGGACAAAGCTCCCATGAGCCAAGAGGAAATGGTTACTGATCTGCTCTGCCAGTCAGACACACACAAGTCTATGGGGCCAGACAGGATCCACCCAAGGGGACTGAGGGAGATGGCAGAGGTGCTCACCAAGCCCCTTTCCATCATCTATCAGCAGTCCTGCCTGACTGGGGAAGTTACTCTCGACTGCAGGTTGGCAAATCAGATGCCTATTTACAAGAAGGGCCAGAGGGAGAATTTTGGCAACTACAGCCCTCTCAGTCTGACCTCAGTACAGGGGAAGGTCATGGAGCAGATCATCTTGGGTGCCATCACGAAACACATCCAGGACAACCAGAAGATCTGGAACAGTCAACATGGGTTTATGAAAGGTACATCCTGCTTGGCTACCTTGATCTCCTGCTATGACACACTTAGCGGATGAGGGAAAGGCTGTGGATGACGTGTACATGGATTTTAGTAAAGACTTTGATCCTTTTTCCCACAGCACTTTGCTGGAGAAATTGGCTGCCCATGGCCTGGACGGGCATACTTTT
>NW_010190035.1:0-24546 GCF_000695765.1 Mesitornis unicolor
ATACACATACACATACACACACACACACATACACAACATAACTGTGAACTCCTCCCCAAGACAGAATAATCAAATTTTACAGGGAATCTGCACTTAAGGAGGAATTTCTTCCACCACCAAAGCATGGAATACTAAACTCTTACCTTCTCTAACCATCCTAAGAAATTCCTGAGTGATATCCAACATTGGCCTGAATGAACTACTGGTATCTTCATGACTTTCAAAACCCAACAGTTCGACAATTAAGATACATTATTTTAAAATATGCATATGGAAATAAGACAGTGGCTAATTCCCTCCATAGTAGCACTAACTCATCCGAGATCCCCAGGCGACACTCTCTAGCACACTATCAAAACAACTTATTTTTAAAGTTGCACAGCAGAAGACATTCTGCAAATATATTCAGGAATTTTTATACTGCACACTAAAAGATCAGACTCAAGAAAGCAACAGCAAAACTACCTCAAAAATTGCCACCGCTCATGTCAGACGCATCTCCGAGTGCCTGAGATGGAGCATAGCAAGGGGTGTTAATCTCATCACATCACTTTACTTTAGTTACAGTTACTGGTACCTAATTAAGACAACAGGTTTTTGTAGCTTCAAGGTAGAGGACAAAAAAACGACAGCTTCACATTTTCAAATTCATAAAGGCACATTTATTTAATTCATTTTTATGTCACTGCAATAAAACACTGCAAATTTTATCTCAGTAATTTGAGACTAAAACTTCCCCTAGCACTTGGCTCCTCCCCTCCGGCTGACATACACCCATTCTCCTGTTACAGTAAATATACTTGAATCCCTTTAAACCTCAAATAAAGGGGCCAGGACAAAATCTTCAAGATTAACCTAATTTGTCCATCAACCTTGAAGTCCATCCCAAAATGGCTACTCACTGTGGGAAAAACAACAAAACAAAACAAGCACACACAACACCACCACCACCACCACCAAACCACTGCTGCCGAGCGCAGTTTCCACCATCAGCGATATTACTGAAGTAACTGCCCACAGTAAATACCAGCATCTGGATTCGCAGGACTGGGCAGAGCTCTGGCTTACGTACGTCCATTGCAGGACCCCTCCCCAGCGGTTCTAGAAATTCCACTGCAGTAAAAAACTAAAGTTTAAACAGAACATGGTCTGCATAGTCCCCATCAACCAACTCCCTGTTTTGCTGGAGTAAGGCACTGTTTTGATTATTACTTAGAATAAGATGGAAAGATTGAGTGATGTTTTAGAGTTCAGTTAAAACTCCCTCTTTACCTGTGCCTCTTTCATCCCGTGAACTGGTTCATCCTAAAAATCACTAAATTTTTGCTGAAAATATTTGAAATTTTTTTTTTAAGAAATCAGAAAAAAGTTGGTTTTTTCATTGTAGCCCATTTTTGCAATGAAAATCAACATAAGCCTTTAAGAAACTACAAGGACTGTACTGTAAACCTGATAGTGCCCATAATAATCCCAGTTTAACCTTCAAAAATTAACAGCAGGACTGCTGTTGAGTGTTGGATAGAGAGTATCATCATTAACACTGCTGAATAAATCATTAAACAGAACAGACAAGCAAAAAATTGGTACCCAAAGCTGCCTAACAACATACTCAGTACAGCAAGCAACCTGGATGTCCTGTTTGTCTTAGAAACGCTTTTTCCAGTTCTCATATCACTCACCTCAGATTTACTGGTCGGCGACATTTCTTACCAAGGTACATTTTCTGGATTTTAATTTGAAAATCCATACCAACCAGCTACAGAACTCTGCAGACAGGCTTTTCATCCCCCCAGAATATGAGGCCGGAGAGCAATGGTTATCATTAAATCTTTCAGAAGTAACTCTGCCTACACAATTCATAATCAATCTACAGTAGATATGCCAGAGCAACACAAACAGGCATTGGGCAGTAACCAGAACATTTCAGGGGTTTTGGTTGATTTTTTTTTTTAACCCATGTGTGGAAACCACAGGAAGAGAGGGAAAAAAGTAAACCACAAAACCAAACAAAAACACTCCACACAACACCCTGTATCTATGTTATCAACATTTCAACAGGAGTCTTAGAGGGTCAGCATTTTCCATGAATCAAAACCAGGAAATTTAAAGGACAGAGGTAAAATCTTAAAATCTTGTTTCAGTTAAAGTCTGTACAGGCTGATTTAATATTTTAAGCTGTTATCAGAAGACTGAA
The DNA here is from genome assembly GCF_000695765.1 of Mesitornis unicolor. Classification (NCBI taxonomy): domain Eukaryota; kingdom Metazoa; phylum Chordata; class Aves; order Mesitornithiformes; family Mesitornithidae; genus Mesitornis; species Mesitornis unicolor. Next base: position 2,195 of record NW_010190035.1, read on the forward strand.
TAAATACCTTCATTCCTTACCTCATCATCTTTATACCAGGACAAGCTTTCTGCAGTTAGAACGAACCAGTATTCCTTGGATCCTCCTTTCATGATGCCAATGTTGTTGATGGTCAGCCAGCCTTTCCGGATGACCTGTGCAGAGGTGCAGTCAGGCACAAGTTTAGTTCATTACTCATTTGACATAATGCTGCTGCTGCATTCATTCTTTTAAATACAGGCTTGCTAAATAAAGCAAGATCAGGTGCATTTTTTTCAGTCTCTGGCAAATTCAAAAGATTTTGCAGGGACCTATCATTCAAGAAAAAAAACACAAAACAACAAAACATTACAAAGTTAATGTAGTGCTTTTCAGCCAAAAGGTTGGAGAAAGAGAAGTCTAAATTGTACCATGTACTTACAGCAGGCATGAGTGCATTAAGGATTGTGTAAACTCGAAGATACTTATTTGCTGTATAATAACACACTGCAGAAGTCTGTACAACTTTATATATCACTACTCTAGTCTAATTGTTAAGGTCATTCATAAAGTTGGATACTAGGAAAGGAACCTAGATTCTGGCATGCACAGGAACCTTCAGAAGAGGTTGATTCAAGTGACAAAGCAGAGAGGTCTTCTCAGTGAACATGATGTTAAGAAAGGAAGTGGTAAGGAGAGGTATATGAGAGCTATTTTCCTCTCATAAGGCAGAAGAAGAAAAGAGGAAAAAACCTAATGTAGCAATAAAAATCAGGGGATAAGGCAGAACTTTAAAAAACAGATAGAAGCCAAAGATGAAGAACAGATGGGAACAGCATACCTATAAATACTAAGACCAGGAGGCTACATCATGCAAAGAGAAAGAGGGACAAAAGAAAACTTAAACGAATGAGACAACTCCAGAGGTGAAGAAGAGGGAATGGTCACAAGAACTGGTTTATGGATCATACAGAGAGAAACTTTCAATATTATTGGAACATTTATTGTTGTCCAGTACACATATGGGAAGGCAAATCTTCCTATGATACTTTGAACAAGAGAATGGAACTCTCCAATCACACCGATGCAGGGAAGCTCAGCCATTCTGTCTCCCCACAGCAACACCCTTTACTTGCCTTTCAGTATTGAGACAAAGAATTGTTCAGAGAAGTCCTTCAAAACTCCCTCACTAAGTCCCACCAGCATGGATTTGTGTGATCAAACACGAGTATCCTCTTGCTTTTAGAGAAATATACAAGATTGCGACATTCCTCTCATCGGGCTTTACAAGACAAGACTCCAATGTCAACAGATAACCAGAGAAAAACATTACTCAATATCCATTCCTTGTCATCTATAAAACTGTCAGAATCTCAATTCTCTCCCATTCAGCAAGCATGGTAATGTAAGCTCCCTGAAGAAACTCACTTTGGTATTGCAGAGAGCAAGGGACTACGTTATATTTGATAACTAAACCAAAGAAAGAGTCAGAAGTTGCATCTGAAAACCCAGTAAAAGTATTGGTAGTGTACATAATCTGAGAGCATTGATTTCATTTCAAAGAAGAAAACCACTGAAGGTCCAAAAAGTCTATGGGTTTTTAGCACGTAAGGAAATGGTTAAGAAAGTATTGCTTGGGCACCGAAGACCAAGTAAGCTATGAGAGAACTGAACAAGACTCCAATAGAGAGACTCAACGGTATGGCCTAAGCACACTGGATGGAGTAGCCTGTATCACAAAGGTTTCTGCAGAAGTTTGTAATTATTTTTCATATTAATGTTAATTGGGGGGGAATGATGTGAAGTGGGGGGGGGGGGGGAAGTGGACTGGAGGGATTACTCTTTACAAATAGACGCAGAATGCTTGTACAAGCGCAAGTTAAGAGAAACACACTGATACGAACTTGATTACCCATCAAGTCCTAATTTTCATTTTATAATGGTTACTGAGAAACAGTAAACAAGCAGCATACATATACAGCCAGCGTACTGGCCTTCAGGCAGCTGCCACAGAACAAGTTGTGGGACCAAGCTAATTGGTCTCTCTCTTTTTTTTTTCTTTCTGCAGTGAACTACACAAATGAAAATGGAAGAAACTTTTTGAAAAATCCAGGAAAATCAGGTTCCCTGACCACCTGAACTTGGCTCCACAATGAGGTAAGCTCTATTTGTACAGCAGACTAAATACTTCACAGCAAATGTGCGAAGGCAGTTATTGCCACATTATAAAAAAACTGAAATAAGAGGCTATGAGAGAGGATGCTGTTGAACCATGCTGTTTGCAATTAAAAATGCTGTGTTGCTTCCTATAAAGCACATATCCACATACAGGAAGCAGAGGCAGCCAGGCCAGCACACTACTAAAAACTAGTTTGGACACACATCTTGTATAAAGTAAAAGATTTTAAGACAGAAATCAATGTGGGCATAAAGAGGGGGTTTCTGGAAGCAAAGCAGTGAGAAACACCTGCGTAGCATGTTCAAGAACCTTACAGGTGACCAGCACTTAAAAGGGAAGGGAAGCAGCATTCTCCTTATTCCTTCCAGTGCTTTCCCTCATCATTACCACAGGCTTTGTAGCATGTTAATAGAGTAAAATTTTCTCAGTTTGACAAGAATGCATTTGTGGTAGAAGTCTCAGAACAGACCAAGCCAAGATTTTAAAATCTAAACTATATAAGCCATTTAAGAAGTAATAAAGCTTTTAATACATCTAATGAAGGAACAACATTAGTTGCATAGCTCTAAAATACTGTCTTGCTTCAGTCCAACACATCTCCCCATAGATGCAAAACCATCACTGGGTGTGGACAGAAACAAGCTGTCTTGCTAATACAAACATCGGTCACTGTCTTGTAAAGGAAGGAATTTGCCAGTTGCTTCCTCACAAATCCTGTGTGCCGAGGACTGCATCCAGCTGTTATTCCCACACAACACTGCATGAAGAGCAGGGCACCAAGCTATAGCAACATCTCAGGTACCCGTTTTTCATGTGTAAATTTCTCAGCCTGTTTATCTATACCCCCCTGGGAAAACAGGGTACTGTGTTCTCCAAAATATCCTGGACACTACAACAGACTGTAATTATACAGAATACTTGGAAGCAGTTCCAAGTGACAGCAAGAGAGAGAAGACGAGCTTAGTATGCTAAGCCTCATCATTGAATTGTTCCTCTTTCCCAGGCACGTTTTGTTAACTACAAAAAGCTGCACTTTCAAAATACTCAGTACCGGTACTGGGGTCAGGGTGGAGGGAGATGTCAGGTCAAGGTGTTAGTACAAAACAAAGTGAGAATAAGCAACACAGTTTTACTGTATACAGAGGCTGAATTACACCTTAGAATTCAGAAAATGTCTCAAAAATGTCTTAAAATTCTGGAGCGCGTTCAGAGAAGAGCCACAGGGATGGTGAGGGCTCTGGAGAACCAGCCTTATGAGGAGCAGCTGAGGGAACTGGGCTTGTTTAGCCTGGAGAAGAGAAGGCTGAGGGGAGACCTCATCACCACCTACAATTGCCTCAAGGGACGTTGTAGAGAGGTGGGTGCTGGTCTCTTCTCCCAGGTGATGGGGGATAGAACAAGGGGAAACGGCACCAAGCTGTGCCAAGGGAGGTTCAGGTTAGAGATAAGGAGGAAGTTCTTTCCTGAGAGGGTCGTCAGAAGCTGGAACAGGCTGCCCAGGGAGGTGGTGGAGTCACCATCCCTGGATGTGTTTAAAGAGCGGGTAGACGAGGTACTTAAGGATATGGTTTAGTGGGTAGACAGGAACGGTTGGACGTGATGATCTCAGAGGGCTTTTCCAACCGAGCGATTCTGTGATTCTGTGTGAAAAGAAAAACTCATTTAGAAATGTGTCCTTCCATGGGCAATAAGCAGTGAAGATTTTCAAAGAGACTTACTGAGTTAAAAAAAACTTGGGTGGAGGGTGATTTGTTTGTTTGAATTCTTGTGTTAGCTGTGTATTTCAGCTTGAAATATGAAAGTAACGTGTTCCATTACTGCTTTCACTAGTTCATTTTCTGGTTGGTTCGGATTTAAGAGATCTATTTCAGTATTTTCTATCATATTTCTAAATGTCACTCTGTGCAAACCGGACATTAGTGACATGAGTTATGACCTTCAGGAAGATGGGCATTGCCAGAAGCTAGTGAAGACAATATTCTGACCGGTAGTTTGACTCCATGTACAGGATGAACAAGAGATGACACAGTTCCTTCCTTCAGGGTCCTGATACCTAATCTCTGTGTCTGAAAAATGAAACTTAGAGGGTACAAATGCACATGAACAAGCCAGAAGGAAGTAATTTTCTGATAGTTCAGCTGAACAAAACCCAAATCATATCTGTTGTTCTTATTCTCCCGAACTTCATGGATAAACAGGAAAGCAGGATTTGACACAATACGTACAATTTATGTATTGCTGCATGACTTATTCATTCCATTAAATCAAATAAGGTATTTCTAAAATAAATACTTTAGAGATACAGAAAGCATTCCATATCTTTCAAATATTTCTCTTAAAGTTGATTTCAAGATAAGTGAGAGAGAAGTGAAATTGGTTGGGCAGGTAAAAATACAAGTGTGAAAATCATGGACTGGCTACTTCCGCAACAACGTAAGCAGCAGCATTTGCTGAGTCAACGCAACTGTCTACTAAAGCTATGTCACATAACTCCATTGAAATGCAAGCACAACTCCCAGCACTACTCCATCTTCTAATCACTGTGATAACAGCACGTGCTACCAAATGGTAAGCACATAAAGAGAATAAAAATGGCAAAAACTACCCTGTGAGGCATCTTTGCAAGCTATTGGTTCTTTGGGTTCAAATATGAAGATTCATGCACTACAGAAGCTAAAAAGGAACAACAGAGTAGAGGGGAAACCTAATGCAGTATTTCACTGTAATTTCCCAAATGTCAGGTATCAGATCTGTTCTGATACTGGATACAAATGAAATCTTGTGACACTGCTTCCCCCAAAATCACTGCACAATGTATCACATAACTTAAAAATAACGACAGTGGGTTAAGTCCTAAACGCATGCCTACTTTAGAGAAAATACAGTCTTTCCTGAAGCAAAGCACTCAGTAGAGAAAAATCGAAATATGTTTCCAAATGCAGTTAAACAAAGATTGATATGTTTTAGACAGTCATGAAGGAATGTTAACCTAGAAAATATGTATAATTAAAGGCCACTTAGAACAGCAATACTTCTCTAGTCTCGATAAGGTCAAAATTCAACTCCAGGATGTTTCACTCAAAGATATTTCAAAATTCAGCATCACATGGTTGTCCATGGGCACCACCTCTTTCACAGAAACACCAGCATTTCTTAACAGAACAGCCTTGGCATGACTTTTCATGACCACTTCACTGACCGTGGCACAAGTTTCCATTTCCATCTACTTGTTTATAAAAATTCTATAAACACATTTTTTTTCCTGAGTCATGCAAAGTGACAGGATTTAAGTATATCTGAAGAAAAGGAGCAGCAAAGTATGCTACAAAGCAGGTTTAAAAAGAAGGAAAAAAAATTATTACTAGGGAAAATGTTACTTATTAGCACAGAAGTTCAAGCCAAGTGATGGGGTCTGAATGCTACTTGTGTCCAGGACAAGTGAATCAAATCACTGGCATAACGTTATAGAAGAGGCAGGTCAAACAAAGCCTTCGAACTCAGACCTCCAAATCACTTGCACAGTGACTGGAAACTCACAGTTCAGATTAAGCCCCTTCTGCAATTTCAGGGGCTACTTCAAGTACAGCAGCAGATTTTGCTGCAGAAGTAAAAAACAAAACAGAATTTCATAGAATTTCTATATAATCCCCTATAATTTGAGTATCTTGCATTTTCACACACAGGGGTATCAACTGGTCACATGGAGCAATGACACCTTCATCTACAAAGGTTTATCATGAAGGGGAGCTTTAAACACTAACTTTTAGTCACCAAACCAAATCTCAGCACACAGAATACACAGTTAAGAGTGAGTCAGCTTTCAGGAACCAGATCTTGCTAGTGTGCTGTGTAAAACCAAGCATTACACTGATTATTTCAAGCAAATTAGAAGACAGACTAACCTGTGGCTTAAAAAGAAACTTTGTGGAGTCAGGTCAAAACCTCAGGCGGTAGCAAAGAAAAGACAAACAAAAAAGGCCAAAGATTAAGCGTGAGAGGATAAATTAGTAGTAGAGGGAAAAGGGAGCAAAAACATGTTAAAAGGAATTTGCATTACACTTCTTCCAAAAACGCAGCATTGTTGTGCTCATCCGATTTCTGAGATACACAGAGAAAGTTAATAGTTATCTGCATCATTCCAGTTCAAAGCAAGCTACGAAAAAGAAAAGCAATGGACTGCAAATGAGCATCTCACTATTTTGGGAAAACTTAATTCTCTTGATCTCCTAAGAGATTCCATTCAACTGCTGCTAGAGTCAGTGCTGCCTGACTGGGAAACAGGAATAGTCCCGTTTCCTTTACTGAACATAAGTTTAGTTCCATTTTGTTTGAAATGATAATTAATAAAACTTGATGATGTGGCAACAAACTGGAAAAACACGTATGTTTTCACCATAGATACCACCACAGAACGTACAAGATACGAGATTTACTTCTTACACCAAACCATCACTGAACCAGGAGTAACTTGTTATAAAATTACTGCTGTTTAGACAATGAATTCTAATTAGTAAGATTAAGGGCATTCACATATGTATTTACTCATGAGGTGGAAGGGTTAGGAAAAATGTCTATCCATGACACATTGATCCTCCTGGTGCCATAGAAAGAATGCTAAAAAAGCTTTAAATATTTCTAAGTTTATTAATAAAATTCACTTTTTCTATCAGAAGTAATTCCTTTACATAAACAAAATACCACGAACAGTACCTGTACCCATAAAACACCATGTACATTTATGCAAAAGCTAATGTTTACTTTGGGTTACCAGAAACTTAATTTGCTCACCTTTCAAAAAGAAGTTTACTATGAACAGAGGCACTTACATCAGATAAAAACTGCTTTCCAGTTACGTAATAAAATAAACAGTAGTTAGTAATTTTAGTTTGAGAAACTCAGTAAATTATAACAAGATTAATTTTATTCAAAGTTTTCTACATTTTAAGTTATACTATTTCATACTTGTAACAGCAGGTTAGTAGCACTTAAGTGATGAACTGCAGTTATACTTTGTTGAGGAAGTGTTACAGACAAGATAGCTTAACATTAAATAGTTTAGTAGCAAGTATTAAACAAATCAATGAGTTAGAGACAAACTTCGCCCTCTGAGAAGCTAAATGAAAAAGCAACAATAAAGCTTAAAGAACTTAGCTCGTACAATTTGCCTTGAAGGCGGTAGATTGGTTCCCTGAAATGGCAAATTGCAAAAATGAAGTTTTATTTCAGAAACATTTTCTCATTCTTTTCAACTTCAAACAGTGAACTCACAAACATCTGTTTATTATCTTTAAAATAAAAGGTTCAGCAAAGTCTTTTATACCAAAAGAAATCAAGTTCTAACATTTAATTCAAAACGCCAAGCTTCTCTGTGTTTTCAGAGAGAGAACATTCACTCAATTAACAAATCATTCATTTCATTTGTGTATTTTTGAAGAGCCAGATAATCGGTCCATTTTCCTTTTATGGGACACTCCAAAGCGATGATGGTTGTTGTGTTTGACACATGTTCTGGTGGCGCTAGATAAGAAGGAGATCTCTCCCCAGAGGAGAGAGACTGGCCTTTGAAGCCTTAGAGGTGTATAGGCCTTTCAACATTTTTCATTTCAGTCCAAGCCGTGTATAACATTAAAAATACCACTCCTGCTGGTCAGGCTCTGGGCGACCAACACATCCAAGAAGTTAATGGATTCTTTTAACTAACAGCTCAAAAATAACTAGCAATTTTTTGGTGGGAGGAAGAGGTTGGATTTCTGTTCCCCAAAAGACGACTAAGATTTCAAAAAATGCTAGAGCTCATCTACAACAGCAGAATAGGAAACCTTCTGAAGTGTCACGTTTATCACCTGAGGGATCTCAACTCAGTGGTCACAGTTGAAAACCTTGACCTTTCACCTCCTGAGCACCGTTTGACCAAATTGCATATGAAAACATCAGGAAGACATTCAATACTGGTAATTATTACACCAAATTCATTGTCTTATTTTTACAAGAATTTTTATTGTCTTTTAAAGTATGTACTAATTTCGTAACATTTTCTTTCTGTTTACGACTGTGCAAAAAACTCAAAGTGAGCAGAAACCCTCGCAGCTGTAGCATTTATTTCTATCTCATATAAAAAAAGAGGACAGATCCTGTGAAGTACTGAGCACCCCTGGCCCACACAGAAACAAAGAAAGAAGCAAAGCTCAGGAGTGCTTAGCATCTTGCAGAATCAATCCCTTATTCGTACGTGACAAAAATAAACAGACAAGTAATTTCATCAATGAATTTCAGTGAAAATGCTCATTAATCCGAGACCATCAAGCTGGCCTGTGGTACATAGTCAACATCTTTGTGAAGTCAACTCAAAGTTTTCAGAAGAGGTAAAGGCAAAATCCACTTCTGCTTGCTGAATTGTCCCTTCACTGCTATTAAGCTGTGAACATGTAAGAACTGGTAAAACGACTACGACAAAGCGCACACAAGCAAGTACTCACCAGCATTTTGGATTCTGAAATTCACAGGTTTACAGTTGATGACAAAATATACTGATATGTAACAGGAAGGATTCAATGCACTGAATGGCATGGGAGGGGAGACACTGACCAGCAGTGCAAGCAGTGGGAGAATTATTAAACAGTAAGTGATGACAGCAATGAAAGTCAGGTGGCTGAAAAATTCGGTAAAACAAGGTGATGATGACGCATTTTATGTATGTTTGAAGCAGAAAAGGTATATGACAGACAACAAATAAATGCAGCAAAGAAAACCAAACAGCTTGGATGAACTTGCACATGCCATTATCCATTCTGTTAGGTGCCTACCTGATTTCCCACTGCACTTTTGTTAACCTGACTGCTTCTTTGCTGGGCACTAAGGAAAGCAGAGGAAAAGAGTTATACTGAAGAAACTCAAACTATGCCAGTTTCTGAGGAATAGATTTTAGCAGCAATAGTTACTTCTGATTCCAGCACAGAAAGCTAGTGTGACAAAGATACACAGCAAAATCCTTGCATATATGTGTATATTTCAACTATTTATTCTTACGCTATAGGAATGCCTGCTTAGCACAGAAGGGACATGGACAGCAGACAGCTCCTACTAATCATCTATCTCCTTTGTAACAGTATCCTACTTGGACTAGCAAAAGTTACTAAAAGCTTAAAGAAATTAGGGCTCACGTGGGTAACTGTGGAAACATTAGCCTCTACGAATATTCAAGAGAGTCAAAAAGCAAGCCATTTCTGTTATTTAGCACAGTACAACAAAATCCTCCCCTGCTAGAGGCTCCTAAATAGCTTTGTCTTGACAGTTTGTTTTGGATATTGTTCTTATATTTATATGCATTTTGAGGGTGATAATCCAACCAATGGATGAAGCCGACACAAAGCTGTTTCCAAAAGCTGAAATCTTCTAAGAATAGAGCATATTTGAAATTAGACCACGTTTAGCATATTTTGCTCAATTCTTGAACCTGGGTAAACAGAGTTCCTGAAACAAAACACACTCCTGTCTCAAAAACATAAAAGTTGCCATTAATTCTAAAAGCATTTGTATGATGTAGTGGTTTGTTAAGTGTCAGACCACAAAATTAAAATATTGCTGAAAAGAAAAAAAAGTGTTCAACCAGCAGGCTTTGGCTACTTGACCACCAGAGCACTGCTCTGAAAGAGTAAGAACAAAAGATGTGCTTGGATCACAGCCTGTGAGCCGATGCTGCAACTGTTTTGTGTGCAGCTGCTGTTCCACGGAATTGCTGAGGCACCAAACTCAGCCCCATCCCAACTCTGATCCTGCCCTTTGGACCATTTCCTATCAAGCCAATGGTCCACATGCTGTCCATGATGTTTATTCCATGTGCCCAGCCACTGGGCTTAGCTCTCAATCATCCAGATCCTTCTGACCAGATAACGCTGCATGTCTCTGGTGTATGGTCTGAGCTGCATAAGCTTTGGTGCATAGATTATGATTAAATAACGTGCACAAAGAAAACACAGCACTAATCCTTCACCAATTCCAAATTGTTGTTTGAGCAACATGCATGAGATGGCATTAGGAAACATAACTGTCATTCTTTCGTTTGCTTTTGGTTTGGGTTTTTGTTGTTGTTGGTTTGGGTTTGGGATTTTATTTTATTGCTTTAGGAAAGCTAATTAGACCATAACATCACAGTAAGAAACTCACACCCTTTAAAAATAGCCCAGCAATCAGTCCTCTTTTTACTGTCCTAAATACAAATTACCCTTCAAGTAGACTGAAGCATGTAGCTATGTCTGAGTTACACCAGCTGGAAACAAACATAATCCCGTCATTTTATCACTCGTTCTGCTAAACGAGACAAACATTAATATTCTGAGATTTCACAATTTCACAACTATGCAAAATTGTCCTAAATATTGGCATTCCCAAATCCCTCTCAAGTCGATTCAAGTCGCACTGTCCCTGCCATAGGCCTGCGATGCTGCAAAGCAGTTTGAAGTCTCTTGTGCTCTCATTCTTATGAACAAGGTTCACAGGACTTACACTTATAAAACACTCCAGTCACATGAGATAAACGGCTAGAAGAATCAGCAAAAGAAAAGAAATACTAGGGAGTCTGGGAAATCTATAGCCCAGGATGTTCAGATACTGCAGAAGCCCATATGCTGACACAAAATTATTTCATTTTCCAGTTCTAACATAATTGCTATAACAATAATATTATAAATTAATATGTTTGGTTTTCACTGTTTAGCTCAAATTAATGTATTTTACATTTTAAACGGTTCTTAGTTATCCACATTGTCTCTTCCAGCTGAGCACAAGCCAACAAAGATACTTCCCTTCAGTTTTAACCTACAGAAACACTTGCTTAAACTTACCAGTGAATTTAAGCAGAGAGCCACTATGGGGTATAACCCCATAGCACAGTGGCTGGGGATTTCTAGATCTCAACTGGCAAAAAATGAAGCAGCTTTTCCAAAAAAATGAACTTGGGCAGTGCAGCTCCTTGGAAAAGACACAGCAGTGAGGACCATGTGCTGAGCTATAGGCTGCCGCAGCAGCAGCATCCACGAAGAGGATTTTTCCAGGGGAGAGACCTAATGAAATCGCTCAGATATACCTGGCACTCCAAAATCCAAGACCATAAAACATGGAAGCTTCTCACTTGACACAGGGAAAAAAAAATCTTTTCACAGTAAGGAAAAGCAAGCATTGAAACAGGCTGCACAGAGAGGCTGGAGAAACTCCAGTTTTGGAAGTTTTCCAGACCTGATTGGACAAAGCCCTGAGTAACCTGGTCTGAACTCAACATTGACCCTCCTCTGAGCCAGAGGTTGGACTATGTGACTTCTCAAGGTCACAACACACACCATGAATACATATATATATATTTTATATATATATATATGGAGTGTTTTTAACAGGCTTTTTCCCGTCAGAAAAGGATGAAGAGAGGTAAATAGCAGGCAGGTTGTTATCTTGACCTCTAGAAGGCCAGCTACCATTCCTACAACATCCTGTCATCTGTCAAAAAAACTGATAAAGATATCTAAGACCTGCAAACAATTATAGAGAAAGTTGTTGAAACCAAACACAAACAGTGGCTGACTTTGCCCTCTCCCCTCTCAGCTCACTGAACACCATGTTTTAAACCTTCAAGGCACACTGCCAAAGCTGTAGACCTTCCTTCACAGTGGTAACCAAAATAGGCCATAATATGTACTGTGGTGCCAAACTTTGTTGCCGGCATCCCATATGGATGTAACCTGTTGTGATTCCAAACACTTATGGCATGAATATGACTGAAGGAACATTAACTCTTCAAGGAGTTAAGACATCTTTAATGTTTTTACTTGTGTTAACATGTTGGTATGAAGCCCCTGAGGCACAAATTGCTGGAAGCTGAGGGCGAACACTCTGGAGAACATTCTCACAGCCTTCTCAATTAAGCGAGGAGAACAACAAACCAGGCCCTACAGCACATTCTGCTACTATTATTCTCTACAGCCAAGCAGCAGGCACACTTACAACTCAGTGACATCCATTACTCTGAGCAAAATGGTTTCACGTGGAATCACAGCTCCCACAACAGGCATTAGCGACAATGTGGAAGTATCACTAATATTATACATTTCTGTGGTCTTAAAACAGACACAGTGAGGGCACTGACTTGTTAGAGCTGCCTCCTGAGATGCATGTGATTCCAGACCAAGGCATAAGCTTCAGCTTCAGTGAAACCAGGCTTGTGAACTGGGGTAAAGAATCCCCTACAAGTGGGACAGAATTCAATGCTGTGTGCATTGAGGAAGAGCATGCTCCTGCACGTTTGGGATTTTGCGGCTTGCATCTTCACTGTCACGCTTCAGGGCTTGTGCTTTGAACTTATAAAAAAAAAGAAAAAGCAAACCTGACAGTGTCTTTATAACTAAGTCTCTATATACATACTTTGCAAAGCCAATGAAGTCTTCATGGTTGGTGTTGATGTAAGAAACCTGGATATCAATCAGCAGCAGCACCTGTTGGGGAGACAGGAGAGGAGAAAAGGGGTGGGTAAGGTAAAAGAGAGAGTTTGAAGAAAACAAAGGGAAAAAAGAATAGAACTTTTGAGGTTTTTGCATCACTGAATATTTTTTTCATAATAATTCAAGCCAAAAGCAACAGTATTTTCTAAATCCCACCACGTCTGTTTGTGTGTTTGTTTAACAAGCTGGACTACGGAAGAGCTATTCCCGCTTCCTAGTTTTTTCCTGACAGACCCCATTTTTTACTGTATTGGCCTTTGTCCACTTCATTAAGATCAACCATGCACGGCCAGAGAGTTTAATTTTACATAACAGACTCTAGCTCTGTGTTTTGCAAGTTCAGCTAAATTCTATTTGTAGCATTCCAGCCAAGCCAGCAAGGAATCAAAACCTTAAACCTAAAATTAGGGTACTGATATTTTCTTTAGGTACTACATAAAGAAATGATAGGTAATTTAACCCTGTCCCAGAAAATGTACAGTCCAGGTACTAGACAGCCATTCTGGTGCATGCATCTGGCTTGAGAGGTAGGCCAGTCAGTGGAACAACAGAACGAATTGTTTCTGTTCTTATCACTTGCCAGACCTTCAATAGCACAGAGACAGAATTTGATACCAACTTGATAATCTAACTCGGCAAAGATTTTAGAGAAAGCTCTCCAGCCACCCTTGAACAGCTTCTCAAACATGCATGAGACCACATTTTCACCTCATCTTTTCAGACTTCCATTTATCAGCAGAGAGCAAGGAAGGAACCAAATGGTAGCATTTAGTCTCCTCAAAGTGTACAGAGTTATTTCTGTACAGCTCCTCAAACACAGCATCACTCCCAAATTCTTCACTATTTCCAGAAGACATCAGCTGCCTCACTCAGAGCAAGACAGTGGGGGTTCAGATCTAGCTCTTACCTCTGAAAATACCCCCACTACTTGTTTGCTTTATTAACGATGACGACTAACACCATAAATAATGATGTGAATATGTGACAATAACTTATCCAACCAATTCGTAGCATTTACAACAAGCTGGTATTTTGTACTTTATTCTGGGAAATTGCCAGGTATGTGCACACAATGAATAAGAAAAAAAAGACTCGATTATTCTAAGTAACTTGTACCTTCTTCCAAATTATGAAATAACTGCATGTGCTAACTAGAACTCTCTGCAAGTACAAGCTTAGCAAAAATAATTTTTGAAAAGTTATTTTTAAGACTACATTCACAGCACAAATTAAAACAAAAAAAAGCAGGCAATGCTGCACAGCTCCCTAGCTGACACAGGGACAGAAGTCCAGAACAACTTAGGAGCTCTGCCTAGGTCTTCTTCCCAAATATTTCTGTTGTCACGCTGCACTCTCCAGACAATAATCCCTGTTTCAACTTCCAGTGGATTTTCTCACATGTAATCTAAGATTTGAAGCTTCCTGAATTTGGAGTTCTTAGCTCGGTGATGAATGTTCTAAAGAAGTTTTTCTGAATTTTTCTTTTTTTAAATTCCAGGAAAAGCTTGTCACTCCTGCAAGAGACCCAATACAATTGCCTGTGGGCCTCACTGTAATTACAACATGGGGTGGGTATGTTAAAAAAAGAAACACACACAAAAAAACAACAAAAACCTGTAATCAAAGTAGAAAAAGGACTGAGTACTTCTGCATGCTTTTGTTTAATCATCAATCGATTTCCCACTGACAACTGTTGTGGCACAGCTAAGAAGGTGGCACACTGTGGTGCAGGAACAAGCTAATGCTACTTTAAGACACCAATCCTAATCTGAAAGACTATTCTAGTCTTCTGTCAAAGCTCAAAAGGAGAGGACCAATTTTTCTCACCCTCTAAAACGTGCAGCCTGCTGGGGGGAGGAAGAAGAAGAAAAGAAACAAGAAAACTCTTTCATTGTCTTACTATATTTTGTAAGCAAGAACCTTCCTCCTCACACTTTCCCAAACTGTTAGATCTCCTATTTATTCTCACCTGATCCTTGGTCTTCTCTTCTCTTTCACGAATATAGCCAGCAACAATTCTTTCTGTTTCCTCACACAACCTTGGATATGTCGCCAACTGAAAAGCAAAATTAATACAAATTAGCACCTGCAGGGTGGCTTCAGTAAAACACAAACAGAGGAGCCTCCAGCTTTCCCCTGTGGAAGAAAGCAATTATTATAAATGCTTGGAATAAAAGTTAACTACATCACAAAGCAAGCCTTACGAGCTATTAATGGTCATTTTCCAGAGAAACACGAGACCTAAACCTTTGGGTTGTTTCTGTGCTTTTGCTCCATGGAACACTGAGGAAAAGACACTTTGGACATGTGAATCACAGTTTATCATCCTCGGGGTGAGGTTTCTCCATGCCTCTCCTTTCTACTGTGCCTAATTCCAGAGCGGTGCTTTAATTTCTCTGTTTCTTGTTCTTTGAAGGCTCCACCTTGTGGCAACATCCCTCATCTCAGTAACAGTACTTGTAAACAGCAAAACACAACAGTAAATTTGGCACTGGGAAAAAAATACGCACAATTCAAGTGACACACGATCCAAACTTTGACAAAAATTAAAAAACCCGGAAACTCTGCTTCCAATACTGCAGTGAATCTGCTTCTCTATGATCTTTATCATAAAGATTGGCACCCTTTACTGATTTAAGAAATAGTTCCTTTACCTGTTCATTGGTACAAAAACACTGCAATATTCTGAAAAATGCAAAGGATGTGAGAGGATATTCCTCTACAACTTGTGAGCATACCTGTGCTCACATCCCAGAACCGCTTCTATTAGGCTACCCTGCACTCTGAGACAGTGGGAAAGAGATGAACAGAAGGTGAAACAACAGAAGTAGACAGCTAAAGAGTCTACAAGAGTCAATGGGATGTTCAAGAATCTCAAAGTAATGGGAGAAAAGAGAATTGAAAATCAGCATCTGTTAGTTGTCAATGCTTCAGACAAGCGAGTCACAGTATTCACAGATGACAACTTTCCTATGAAGAGTGTGAGCAAAAAACAATATTCATATTCATAATGCTTCATATTAATATATCTGAAATGCTTCCTTAGCAACAGCTGGTGGTGGTAAGAGTACGGTTTTGTTCTAAGACTATACACCAACCCAAGCACACTGCAGGAAAACCATTCATAGTAATGCTATGTTTAGCTTTCATTAACTTATCTCTTAATTTATTACACTTGCAGGATCTTGAGTAAACAGTTTAATTGATGCACACAGCGATCACATCACGAAGTTCAATGCTTAGCCGTGCTTTCCACTTAAACGTTCAACATTTCTGCGCAGCAAGCTGATTTGCCGATGCAAATACAAGGATGTACAATACAATGCAGATGAAGTTTTCCTAGCTTTCCACTTCTAACCTGACAGCCAGAGATCAGACATTTTGGGGTTGTGTATGAAAAAACACAGGAGAAGTTGTGTGCTCATTACATCGCAAAGAAGTGTGGTGCTACCCAGTAAAGCTGCAATACAGAAATAGCATTTTTCTCTCCATTATAGATGTCCCTGAACACATTTGAGGCTTTTGCTCTAGAAAAGATTCACTATTTCTTCCTCATTAGCACTAGAAAAGAAAACTTTAAAGGATAAATTCTCTTTTGCTGATTTACACATCTATGGAATTGCTACCTATGTTCCATTTTCAGTACCAAAGAAAATATGTTTTTAAAGAGGAAACTGGGCGCAACCCTTGACTCAAAAAATGACAAGGTGGAGTTGAATCATATATTTAAAGTACAGGAATCCGAAAATGAACATTTCCAGCATTACATTGTTGTGAGAGTGTTCCAGAAGTTGTAATTACTTTAGAGAGTCTTACTCTGTACATCAAGTGACTACATCAGAAACATCCTATAATACCGCAAAATGCAAGACAGGCTTTAAATTATCTACTATACCATTACATTATAGTTACATTACCAGATGTATTTGCAAGTTACCTTTTTAGTGCACTTCTTGACAGTGTTGATTAGCTCTTGCATCACCAGATCCACACTTTTTAAGCAAGGTCCTTTCAGCTTGACTATCTGTTTTTTAACAATGGCTTCAAACGCCATATCTGGAGTAAACAAACCTGTTCTGTGGACATAACAGAATATGTAAGACACTCATAAAAACTTCATGCCAAGATTTTTTTACTGAATTGCCCATATCTTCATTTTCAGAGGCTTACAGCTGAGTAATAACAATCCCTCCACAAACAGACTTCCACAAGACTAAATTTGCTCCTTTCTCTAAAAACCAATGAAATGGTAAGAATAGAAAAGTAGAAATACGCCCTACTACTTGAAGATAACTGCATGAACTCTAAAGAGTACTGATATAATGCAGTAAAGCCTCTTCAGCAGTGCATCAAACCTTGAAGAAGGGATGAATGTCAGCTGCAGCACTCGATGCACAATCACTCGCATAGCAAACCCACAAGAATCCTATAGCTGCACTTGTCACTCACAACAGGAAACTTAGTTGTGTTACTCAGAGTCCTGTATGGAAAACTTCACAGTTGGTCACTACAGGGTGTAAGAAGCTATATAACAGATATCTCACAGAACCAGTTCTAAATAGACCTTCCCTCTCTTTCAAACACTGCTTGCAAAGGTCTATCTTGGCAGACAAATCATACAAAAAAAGCAAACTATAAAAACACCTCCAAAACTATCAGTTCAATACCATAAATTGCTCATCAAGACCTTTCCATCAATAAGGCCACTAAAGTTCAAATACTGCAGCACAGACACCAGAGTAGAGTCAATCATCTGTGAATTTACTATACATGTAGCGGTAAGAACATTTTCCAAACCACCAAGAACAACAAAGCTTGTAAGCAATGCTTTAGAAACATATCAAGTACTCACAAGTGGCTGGGGGAGGTGGGAGGGGAAAAACCCCACTACATAAAAGAACCACCTGAGCTTTCTGGAATCTCTTCTATTGTTAAAAGAACAAAAAATGGGTACGCATCTGACAAAGTGTCCCTCCAAAACAGACTGATAATTCCGAAGGGAAATAATTAGGTCATTCCAAACCAAAAAACCAAATACCTCCTCTTCCTCAACCTGATAGCATACTGCTGGCATTTCCACAAAGCAAAACCTCAACTAAGTCACTTGTAAATCAGTCATTTCAAGAAATGGTTGAGAAAAAATGGGACTTTGATAGCACAAGGAGTCTGCAACACAAGCTGAAAGGTTTTCTCTGTATCATGGCAAAAGCTTTCCCTCTAAAACATAAGACTTCTCAGAAATACAGGCTTTAGAGAACTACAGACACAGAAGAAGTGTCATTGATTTTCTCTGTATAATAATTTTCCAACATTTCCAGGTAAAATGAACCTCTTTGGGTAAATCAACCATTTGGCCCAAAATAGCTACCTAAAAAACAGCAGTGCAGAGGAGTGGAAGAAAAGAAGTCAGCTGCTGGGAGCAGTGCATTAGTAACGTAGTCTTGCATCAAGAGCCAGTGTGTTCACAGGTTAAAGACACCAGACCCTCTATAAAGTGACTGGGTTTGAAAACGAGGGAGCACTTGCCTGATACCATGTATGTTCTTGATGGCATAACTTATTTCTCTTCGGAGTTCCTTCTCGTTGAATTCCATCTAGAGGAATAAAAGCATATGAGATCATATTAGGCAAAGTTTTTAATAAAACAGAAAATATTACTGCTCCCAACAGAACTGGAAGACAGGCAAGTCCAATGGCAAAATATTAATGTCTAATTATGCTAAACAAAGCTTAAGTATTTTAAAACATTTTAACACTAAGGCTACTGGCAGCACTAAGGACTGTTGACAATTCCGCACCCTTCCACTCCAGATGTACCAACAGCTGGAACAATTTTGCAGAGTTGATAGAGTAAGCCAGAATCTGGATTTGGACAATGCAACTTTTTTTTTTAAGCCTGGTTTCCTAAAGTGGTGCAACTTCTGTGATTATGGTCTATTTATCTTCCACTTCTCATTCTACTGTTTTCCAACCAAATTTAAGAGAGGAATGATCTCAGTTATGCAGTTATAAAGCTTTTCTTAAAATTCCTTGAAATAGCTGAAAGATAAGTTAGTGTTGTCACAAACGAAAGGGTCCTTACCTAAACGCCCAACTGTGACCTGTTCTGTTGGAGTGCTAGTTGACCTACCACATTTAAACCTTGGAACCAGCCACAACCTTGTCTAGTTCTGACTGAAAGTCAGAGGCTATCAAGGCAGTTGAACATAAAACACATTGAAAGAAAGGTTAGGAAAAGTGTATAAAGAACGGGGACTAGAGATACAGTAGAGTTTATAGTGAGAGAAAGCTAAAGACACTGCAGCAAAAGAAAAAAAATAATCAAAGAATATGCAACACTAATTCAGAGGAAGTCATCTTTCATTAATTCACACCCCACTGAACCTCCAATTATTCTGTTTCCCAAAGGATGGGTAAGCAAGAAGAGATGTATCCTGGGGAGAAATGTTATCTCAAAACACCACGTTTGCTTCTGTTCCACCTCGCACTATGAAAGTGTCAGACTGAAAGCTGGCTTTGGTTTAAGCACTGAATACAGAAAGTAGAAAACATAGAAATGGCTATTTTTCATAACACTGATTTTAAAAGGTATTACTACTTGAACACAACAAGTTAAATTTACCAGCAGTAGCTGTTTCCCTGGCACATCTAACCAGAAGAAAGATGACATTCGTGATAAAACAATTAAAAAACCATTGAAAATAGTAACAAACTGGGACTATAATTATATTATAATTACTGCATTTCACAGTTCTTAGCACGTCTCAGTATACAAACTAGAAATGAAGCCAAATGTCTCAATTACCACTTCATGGAATTTCTTTCACAGTTATGAGCATGTTCTTCCAAGCAAAATTTATCTTGGCTTTACTACTATCAATATGAATGTAAGAATACATAAATAAAACAAAAAGCACACCAACAAGATGGATAAATACCTTCACTAGTTCAAAAGGAAAACGTTCATGGAAAATACGATTGATCTTGGCACCTCCTGAAAGTTCTAGTGTATCAACCTGATCTCCTGATCCTTCGATTCTTTTCTCAAAGTCCACTGAAAACTGTTGTACCATCCTAAATTTCAAAGGGGGGAAGTAAAAAACAAAAAAACAAAAACATAAAACACCACACAACCAGTTAAGCATGGCAACTACCAACTCTTACTTCAGTACTACACACACTACCACTGCCTATTAACACGTTTAGGAATTGACAAAAGTATCTGTAACAACAATTCATTCAGCCAAGCTGCCAATCCATAAAATCCATCCCTTCACACACACTCTCTCACACTGACATAGCTCAGTATATTATTTTTTCTTCATAAAAACGTATTTTTAAAAAAGTTTAAAAACCACTAATGTTTATTAATCTGTATATTAAAGTCAACTACAAATACAGCAGGGTATTAGGCTACACACGTGTTTAATCAATGATCGCAAAACTGTAAATGCTAGCATTCTTTATTACATAAATTTTTATTATTTTTTGTTTTAGGAGAAAGAGTGATAGCAGTCTTTTTAGTACGATAAGCAAATAAAAGTCCTGATGTTTAAATTGCAATACTCACCGTATTTCAATAGAAAAGCGTACGTGTACTTAGATGCTGCTACAGAAACTGCAGAGCTCAATGAGGCAGACCAGCACAAGCAAAAATCTCCAATCTCATGGCAAAGGTACCATTTGTGGAGAGTTTACTGTTCCACAATGATCCTTTGATCTTTCTATTATCTTTCAAAAAGATTCTGTCCAAGAGCACGAAGTGAATCAAGCCACTAAGCTGATCCAGTGTTGGAAAATTTGGAAGAGATTGCTAAGGAACTTACTTTCCCATGCCAAAAAGCTAGCCTAAGAAGCAGTACTAACACATCAATGTGGCAGCTGTCAGTACCACAGGCTCCAGCTTACCTAGCTGTGCTTACAGTTCTGCAGCAGGAGCATTTAGAACACACATGAAAATTCCTCCAGTGGGACTGAATGATCTTCAGAGGTCCCTTCCAACCCCTACCATTCTGTGATTCATGGATAGCTCAATTTCATTTTACTTTAAGTAAGTACAGGCATTTGGTCGTAAAATTTGAAATGACAGATTCTGCCAAAACGTAACATTGCCTAAAAACTGTACATAAACCTCAGATACCTATATGGCCAGGTTAGCAGCATTATGGAAAGAGTCTAAGTGCATGGCCCTAGACTCCATTTCTGAAGAGGACTGAAGAAACTTAGACAATTTTACGGGGTGAGATGAGGCAGATATTTTTTATGCATTACAGATCTTGCTCTCAAGAATCAGAGGAAAGGGTTCTGGTTATGTTACTTTTCACACCCCAAAAGTAAAAGGGAAAGTAGGATAATTTTTATTGACAAAAGAAGTTATTTTCTCCTATAGCACCTGCTTATAATGAAGAAATTAGGGAAAAAAAACCCAAACAACTATGCAGGGAAGTATCAAGTAGGATGACTTAGGCTGAAATGGAATTAAATTCTTTTTCCTTTAGAACACAGTACAATAGTAGAACAAGCATGAGAAACCAGCAACACCTAACATTTCACAACACTTTATATAAATGTTTCTAGCAGTTAAGTCACCAAATAAAATAAAACCCCAGCTGTGTTGTACTGTCATGGAAGAGTCAAAGGTGATGTCACTCTGGTTTTGCAACCAAAAGATCTGAAGTTATGAGGGACAGACTTATGTCTGTGCTTTCAGACACAGTTGTTACAAAAACAAGGAGTAAATCAGAGTCTTCAGCTAGCTCAAGAAAGCCTCTCTAGCTCAGGTGACCATTTTCCTTTTTGAATTCCAGACTTCTAATTAGAGGATGAATCCTGCCCAAAACTCATGCATTTTCACCATCCAGTGCTATTACCATATAACCTAGAGAACCAAGGAGGCTGAAAAACTTTTCAATCAGTCAGAGTAGGAATGTGACAACAGTCATATAAGAGAGAAGAGCTAGGTACATTTTACATCTTTCCTCTTCTTCCTTTAGATACTTCCTCTGCTAACAGGTAAACTTTAATCACCTATGAACATAGAAGTGGTTGCAGGTGAAAAGGTAGGCAATACTGAGTATCAGGCATCCCTGGAAACAGACTCAGGAAGGAAGTTGCATGAAGCAAAGCAGCAGGTGCTAACTGGGCTTCAATCCATAATGTCAGCATTGCCCTTTTTCCATAGTGCACAGTAAAGGCGTCTAATTCCACTTCAACTTGAGTCAAAGTCAGATGAACAGTCGTCTCTGTTCCATCATTTCATGATAGCGATATCAAAGTCCTGTCAGTCAGACATACTTTGTGAAGGAGACCCAAACTGCACACTGACTTCAGCACTGAAAAAGCTTTCTAGTTCAGAACTTACGATAATATCATAACGCAGCTCCGGAAATCATTGCGCTTCCTCTGACAAACAACAGTATTCAACCCATGACTTCTTGAGCCCAAAAAGGTCAAAATCTGCCAGGTCAGTTTTAACAGAAGCACAGGTGGCACATCACATCACCTATTTTGCTGCTGGTTGTCAGATGTGTGCTCAGAGAGGCAAACCACATGAGGTCTTCACCCACCCCAATACACATCACTTGGATGTAAGAACAGCTGCACTACAGCAGAACAAAAGCCGTATCATGACAGTCACCAACAATAAGTGAGAACAAAGCAAGCACACAGTAATATTTCTCCAGAATACTCTCTTGGCCCCAAATTGCTGTTCATGGATTCCGCACAGCAGG
>NW_010190035.1:24577-34767 GCF_000695765.1 Mesitornis unicolor
TACTAACCTTAAATGCCTACCCCATCCCAAGAATTTCCCTAGCTGCTTTCTGAAAGCATATGAATTTTTAGTAACAGCTCATGCAGCAAAGAGCTCTGTGGCTTAGGTGCGCATCACATGAAGGACTACCATCTGTGATTAGTTTTCATCTTGCCATCTTTGAGCTCTTTCGGATAGCCAAGCTTTTATATTGGAAAAAGAAGCATTCCCTATTCACCTTTCAGACTCCTCATGTTACAGACTTCTAAAGCAATCTCCTTCTCTTGCTTGAGGTCATCTACTTGGCAGGCTGAAGAGTGTGTCTACGCAATCAGAAGCAGTTTCTTACCTTTGATCATCTATGATGCTCATCTTTGTACCTTTTCCTGTTCTGCTTTCTCTCTCTTTTAGGATTACTAAAATTACTTTAAGGAAAACTTTGCTGAAATTGTATAGTAAATAAAATGGAACACCAAGCACAGAGTTCTTTGGAGTTTGTGTACAGAATCCTCAACTTTATCCATATCCTCAACTTTAGACACAGTAGAAAGAAAAAAAAAAGGCAAAACAAATCTATACAAAGTGGAAAAGCAGACAAAAGACTGGACACTCACTGCAACAGGGCTTTTGTTTTTCTGGTTGGATCTTCTGGTCTGAAGTTTTTGTATACCTCTACTTCATGTTCTATAGAAAGCAGCTGGCCCTGGAGTTTACTTCTGAAGGCTGGCAGGGTATCCCGAATATGATTGGTAAGTTGCTAAAAAGCAAATAAAAATCCTTTTATAATGTCAATAAAGATGAAAGCAAGAGCACGACCATTTCCTTCTGACTGCCAAGCGTATCAGCCATGACCTGTGCTAGTTTACCAGTGGAGTTCCTTTTGATCTTTGAAGCAATGGAGACTGTTAAAGAACAATACAATATCGTCCCTTTTGCATACACATTATAAGGAGGCTTGAAAAATTCCTTCATCCCCTCACTCACTGAACCTTGTTACTCAATACTAGTTTAGTTGCACACAAAAAAGTGATATACATTACATATCCAATTTGAAATGGCCTCTCATCTTAGCACTCATGCCAGCACTCCATTTTGCTGGCTTTCCTAAGGGATTTTCCCAACTCCCCATATACTTAATCCAGCATGACAACTCACATACTTTACAATCACGAGGCAACGTAGGACAAGAAAGAGGTTCTGCACATCCACAGCACACTGAGAGCGGAGATGGAGGGAAGTGTAGACATGCAGAGTACCTATTTGGCACTCTCCCATCATTGGGAAAAATCACTTCCACATTATTTCTGCTTCCTTGTACATAGTACACTAAAGGGAAGAGATTTTTGCCCTCATATTAATGATTATAGAAATTTACCTCTTTTGAACTCTAATTTTGGTTGAAAAAGGTTCTACCACTCAAAACTATTGTTTTTCATTTCTGAAAATATACCTAAAAGTACTAGAAAATAAACTGAAGGAGACTAAAGACAGGATTACTAGATCTGTGTTTAACTTACTTCACTTACTTTTGCATTTATATATATGTTGTAATGTGTTCTGACAACGTTATCAACGTCTCACCTGTGCCATAAATTTCTCATGCATCTTACCTGTTCCCTGATGAAAAACAAAATGGGCATCTTGAGCTACACTGCACTTCCCAACCCAAATTAGACAAGCTGTAAGTTAAGAATGTCATACACCAAAACATGTAAACTCAACATAAATGTTGTTCAGCAGACATGACGGGCACAAAATCAAAAGCTGGAGTTTCCCTGGAGCACCACCTTGTGGATGCAGAGAAACTGCAACATTACCTGAACCCACAAACACTAATACATGGTTAATGTCTTAAGGACAAAACTTATAGGTATCTTCCCATAAATAATATTCTACATACAGATATAGCAACAGAAGAACAACAGTTAATGTTGAAATAGGTAAAGTCATGAAACAACTCACAAAAAAGTTAATAGTACATAAAGTAATGCAAGTCAGGACAAACGAGACAGTCCAAAGGTAAATGCAGCTCATGCTTCAGTCTCAAAACTAAGCCACAGGGATTAAACTTTCAAGATATAAAAAGAGGCAAAATATCCTGACCAGATGAAATTGCAGGATACAGGTGAGTTGTGGCATCCTACTGAAGACTTTGATTCTGAGGCACAAATAAAAGGCATTGGCATTCTTTTTGTGCAAGTCCAGAGCATACCATAACCTGGCTGTCAAGTTACAGCTGCAAAGTCACTGTAGCAAGAAATTAAGACAGCCAGCTATTTTGTTTCCTTTTCTGCTATTACCACCTGCTGTCCAAAACTGACAAAGCCAGGTTGATGTTGTCTTTTTCTATTCCAGACTAAAGGCTGCAATTTGACAGTGAACTGGACAAAACACTATCAAGTTTGACTTGTCGGAATGCCAAGAACAGTGGTCAGCCGATAAAAACTGAATTTTAGAAAAAATAATAAAATCACAGCATCACCAGTAATTATAGACCAGCAGGGAAGAAGAACAGATGAGGTTCCCTCACCAACATTCATTTTAATAAAGATTTTGTATTGGTCCTATCATTATAAAAGCTGCCTTTCACCACAAAGGCTTCAGGTTTTACCTGGTTTAGAACTTTTTGGAGATACGGTGTTCCCATGCGATCTGCCATGTGCCTGTATGCTGGGTGGGAAAGAAAGAATTTCCTTTCTGCTAGAAGAGCTGCCTTTATGTCCTTCTTCCCATCAATGTCTTTCTGGCTTCTGTTTACAACACCAATATAACCTAAAACAACACAAAACCAATGAGGAAGTCAATACAGCTATTGCCTAAACTATTGAATTCATATTAAATAAAACTAGACAGCCTCATTCAATCAAAACTATCCAGTTTAAATATTTCAGATATCACTTACAAACACTGTAATGACCTTAACAGTGTCTAGAGTGTTCATCCTGTTTGTGTATAACAGAGACACTTCCTTTAAAATCACCGATTCAAACACAGAAGTATCTGAAACTTTAATGTACCTGCAAGAAACCAGTTCAAAAATAAACAAACAAAAAAAACCAAAACAAAAACAAAACACACACACACACACACACACACACACACACACACACACACACACACACAGAGGTATACACCAATAAATTATACTGTATTATATTAGTAAAATACAGGAAAATTTCGTCTTGTTTGCTTGACCAACATGCCCCATGGGAGGAGATGGTGGTCTCATCAATAAATTATAACTAGAATCAAAATTCTTGATATCGTTAATGGTATGAGCAACTGTGACAGCAGCTGCCAGAACGATCACATGGAAAATTTCTGGAAGGGCTCAAAACTTGGTTTACAGTGAGATTACCCAAACTCTGGTGCTTGCTTCTGTCATATGCAAAGAAAAAAAACAAAAAAAAAGATTCCTTTGTTACAAGGGACAGCAACCTAGCACAGAAAAGAAAACTGGCTAACAGCTTGTGCTGACATTTCTTGTTTCCTCTGGAATATGCAGTGTATTTTCCAGCCCCAGGGGGAAAAAAAAATTACTTGCAGGATATTTTTACCACAGCCCCCTTTTCTGTTTGATGAACAGGTAACGATAAAAGCCAGGAACTCATCCAGTCCAGCATAATCTCTGATTCACCTCCAGGACTCCCAAACACCACCCTTAGCCAAACCACCTTCTGAATTGCAAAGATTATGGGAAATTGCACATTCTCACCTCTACGAAGAGGAAGTAGTTTGTTTTCTAGAATTTCTCTTGCATCTGTTCCTTCATCCATCAGATCCAATTTTGTGATCACACCAATGGTTCGAAGGCCTGACCGGGGTGGAGGCAGAAGGAGAAAGATAGTGAAGAATAATTTCTATTCAGAAAGAACAACTACATCTTACAATTCCATAATAACAGACAGGGGACATTCTCAAAGCATGTGTCACACAATACCAGCTACAACTGCAAGTCATGGTACATCTGGAAAAGAAGGGATCTTCATTGCCAGGGCTGAAATGTGCTCCTCAAGTCTCTTTAACAGTGCTCAGGATTCCCATGATACGACTATAAAATTTATGATGCGAATATCTAAAAATCCCACCAGCACCATGGTCCGTTTCGCGAGGCACTACCAAAATCTCTAGATAGACGTTGCCCCACTTGCTTATAAGAGATACAGACAAAGGTTTTAAAACACATTTACAGCATCATTACCTGAATTACACTGAGCTAACAAACAGCTATTGTGATGTTGAAGCCCATATGAGATGGTGTATATACACACCTAAATCATAAACCATATTTCACACAAGAGTTGGCCATTTACTTCAAATTATGTTATTGCACTTGGGAACAAAAAGTGGTTCCGTTCAATCATGCCTACCTTGAGGGTCCACTTCCTTAGCTAACTTCAGTGCATCCGAGTTGGCCAGATCGGTGTTAGCTGGAGTCACAGCCAGTATCAGACAGTTTTCTCGAGAGATGAACTGCATTATCATGTCTCTGATCTGCTGCTCAATATCTGGAGGCTGATCCCCTACTGGCACTTTAGTGATTCCCGGCAAATCAATGAGAGTCAGGCTTAATACTACATGGAAAACACAGGATCATAAAACTGGTTAGCATGCAAGCTATGTCTAAAGAGGTCTATCCATCTACGGCTGCAGATAAATTTCAGTCACATAAAATCCCATATAATTACTTATACAGGTATATAAATATTGTCAATGGTTCAAAAAATCCCTGACAATCTGAAAAGTATACTTGTTCTGCTTTCATATCTGGATTTACTGGTGCTATTTAATATTTTAAATATCACAACTGGCATAGGATAATGATACTTATATACTGAATATCTTTGAAGGCTCTTAGATTGATGAACATGGCTTTCTGAGCTTTATCCATCTATAGGAGCACAGACAACAGACCATTCTCACCGCATCTTTCCAATTAACTTGAGAAAATGGCTGCTGCTGCTTCTTTTTTTAAACATAAATCTTCTCTGACCATGCTTTCAACAGCGTCTCCAATTAAGAAATTCCAAAAAAGTCAATAACTAGTCTAACTTGTACAGCAAAATTGTTGTTAAGGGGTTAGGGGTTATGTTCTTGCTTTGTTTTTTGGGCTTGTTTGGTTCTGCTGGGGTTTTTGGTTTTGTTTTTTTTACTCTGTAACTTCTTAAGAAACACAAAAATGTTTATCCATTAAGAAAACCTATTTAGTTCTGGCATGATTTCCCCAGTGAAGGCCACAGTGCCAACTGTAAGTATTCTAGCTTGTTCAGCCGGCAGTGGGGTAACAGGGTATCCTTTAGACAAATGAGAAAAATGCAATTCCTAGAAAGGAAACACCAGAAATACATTTGGAGTCTGGCTAAAACAGACAACAGCTGCTGAACTAAAAGACTAATCCTAATTTTAAAAAAGTAATTAAAAAGCATTAGGTAGGAGATTTTCACTTTCTCCTGGAGTCAGCATGTTCAACAAACAAGCTTTGAGGCAGGGCATTTAGTTCAGCTCCTCCCCAGTTGGCTATGCCACCTGTATAGCAGAGAAGGGCTCAGGGGCATATGTTCAGAGCTAGGGCTGCTCATGGCATATTAAAAGGAGGTTCAGCATCTCTTTAATTACCTCTCCTCTTATTTTAATCTTTCTGGCCTTTAATTCTCAAACAAGACATGAGATGAGGTGGTTAGAAAAATAAAGTGCTTCAGCCAAGCGTGCCACTTTTCTCCTGTATCCAAGAGAGTTTCAATGCAAAACATTCTCTCTAGAGGGTTTTCTTTAAATTAGGCAGATGGCAACCAGAGGAACTAACTTTGATCTATACTGGGGGTCTACAACAGAAAGCAGCTTCAAACCCCATTATTGTCTAAATATATCTTTAGTGACAGCAAACAATAAACATCCAACAGAGCAGGGAGACATAATGACTTTCTAGATCACTGACAAGGGAATCCACCTGCAGAGCTGCCAAAAAAAAGTTTCTCCACTGTCTCCCATCTCCTATTATTTGTCTCTACTAGCGAGCTACTAGCTAATGGTATATGTACTGGGGAAGAGATTGGTTTCACCTTGATGCAGAGTGAGAATATTTTTAAATCATGAGAGTATTCAATGGGGACAGAAGAGTTTGCACTCTGCCCAGCTCCAGAGGCAACAGCTCTCCACCACAGAGTGGTTTTGTAACGCAGGAGAAGTCAAGGATTCTTCCAGATACATACCCTCTTGTGGTTCAACTCAATCTCGGAAGTTTTTTCATCCCAGAAGACTTCTAGTCGAGCAATGAGAACACATACAAAAGGAGACAACTAGACAGCTAAAAAAATACATTGCATGACAGAAACGAAGTAGAATGATTTTACCTACCATGTGGAGAATATATTCTTAAATTAATAGGAATTGAAGAAATGCCTTTGTTCACTCCTGTTATTCTATCTGTTTCTACTTCAATTTCCTGGCGAACTTCATCAAAATCAGTAAACTTCCTCCCTTTGCAGTGTAGAAATTCAGCATACTCTGTGAAAAAACATCAACAACAACTCTGTATTTCACAGGCTTATAGACTTGGGCACGCACTTTCAAGTCTCTAGTATTCTTCAGATGTGTATGCACAAAAGCACGTCATCACGGATATCAGGAAAACATCATATAGCACATGTTATAGATGACTGCATAGCTGACAAGCAGCCTACAAAAGGAAGCGTTAGTTAAAAAGTCAAGTTGACGAGGTATGATTTACCGCTTTTATCTTTAGCATGTCATGTCCTGGAACAACCCAAAAGATACAAATCGATACCGTTTACATTAATGGAATAAGGAACAGATTGTGAATCAGATTCCAAGTTTTCATCTGACTACAGGTACCTGTAATACAACACTGAATTGAAGAAAATCCAAGTTCTTTATCATGAAAAGATTAGTTTCTGAAAACAAATGCTAATAACTGCTCACGTTACACATGATCTTAACAAGGCAGTTCTGTACATTTTTACAAGTGCATAATGCAAATAAGATCATGTAAGAAACACTGTAATGCCTTTAACACAACTCGTTTCCTGAAAACTTCTTGCAGTCTAAATCCAAACAATGCTTAAGATGTTTTTAAAAGCTTTTCTAAAGTACCTTTGATTTTGCTGAAGTGAGAGAACACAATTTCTGAGTCTTCCATATCGTACGTAACTTGCCCTCTTACCTCAAAAGGGCATCAAACAGGAATCAGGGATAGATACATCCTAATTTGTTAGGCTTTAACTTGATGCTAGGTCCCTGTTTTGACTCTTGAATCCAAGTACTGATACTAATTATTGCAATCGTCTGGATTTCCTGCCCTAGAGGTGCATAACCAAAAGCACTCAGGATTTTAAAACTGGGCTTTCTTCCTTCAAAACAGAACACACAAGTTTCTCTGACATAGCAAGGCTGTAATCAGAAATAATGACATAAATGGTAATCACAGATATGAGCTCACATCCTGTCCCCACAAGGCCTAAGCGGCAGAGCTGGAGAAAAGGTGAACAAAGTTGCGTTATGTTTCAGTTCATTTCATCCTGCAATCAAGGCCTGGTCTCAATGTAGGTGTTTTTTGGCTTCTTGGTTTTACGTTTCTTGGTAAAAAGCCCTTCAACACCAGGGCAAAGAGTTTGCTTGGTACTCAAAGAAAGAAGAACCACTCAGGGGACCTGATCCAAGAATACAGATTAATAGAGGGCCTTATGTATCAGTACTGAAGTCTCTTTCCCAGAAGTCACTTTATTACAGTTGCTGACAGAGCTGTTAAAAAATATCTAATAAACTAGTCAAAACTACACATGAAAACATAACAACAGTTACAGCAAACTGAGAGCCAAAACAAGAGAGGCACAAGGGCAAAACAACAAACAGCAACCTTTTTGTGCTACAATGCCATCATCTCTCTATATTCAAAGTGTGAGCAAAAGGGAAATCCACACTTATTGAGGCAAAAATAACATACCTCGTTTTTAAAATGGAGCACCTAACAAAAACCTCCGTCTCACTTTTGACAATTTAAGAATTCCAGAAGTTGTCGTTTTCTTTTTTAGCTCTGGCAGCACAATGAGAATGAATGTGATGGTTTTTTTTAAAAAGGGAATATTCAAATATTTCAAAGTGAAAGATAATACGGTGCACAAATTAAAATCTCAGCTGCTCTAGAACGTTTGAGAATTCACATTGGTAAAATCTGTTACACCAGAGTTGGAAAACAGCCACCTACTGAAAAAAAAGAGCTTACAAGCGGTTATTTTGTCCCAGTTCTTCATGCACTGCTCCTGCTATAAAATAAAATGTACTCTTCTCACTTACTTTCTTCTTTTTTCAGTGGTTCATCAGATTTTCTCAGATTTTCTTTTATTATTAACAACAATAATTAATAACTGGTGCCCAGTTGTAATCAGTTGACTGACTCAGCTGATAATCAAGGAAGTTTTCTTTCCTCTTTGTTCCACTGACTCTCAGTAGCAGAAAGGGTCCCTATCTGAAATGGCTTCCAAGTAATTCAAATGAAAACATTTGCTACTTTTTTAGCTGTGTTAATATTTATCAATAGCTCATTCCTTCCAGTGACATCCGTGGTCCCACTGATTCTGAAGGAATAGACTTCACAATGGTTCACAACCTGTGGTGCCACGCACAGCCTACAGAATAAAAATCCAGATGAACAAGCAGCGCTTTGTTCTGCTCCTTTCAGCCCTCAGCCTGTCCTTGGCAATGACGCCTTCAGCCACACTGGGTAAGCACATGCTTTAATGCAATCTTCATTTTTCAGCTTTCATACACTGAAGAATACCAAGAAAACATTTTATTTGTATTTTTGTGGGAATGGACGTGAAGCCAGACAAGAACGAGTGATCCTGCCTAATGTCTAGCTTTCAGACATGTTTTTTCTGTAGAAAACTGAAGTTATGTTAATTAAACAAAAAGAAAATTCTGTCTTTGCATGTAGAATACTTTTTTCCCCAGACTCATTCAAAGCTCCTTGGACAACAGAACGAAAAAGCCATCATAGCATAGTTCTCTTTAGTGCCTCAAACCACAGTGATTATTTCCCTCTTCAATTTTGATTAGATAAATCATACAAACAAGTGTTATGGGATAACATTTTTGAAAATGCTCCTATTTTTTCCTGTGAGTTATTTCTCTCTATGCTTTTATGATTCAATCTACCATAACGTTATATTGTGATTAACAATAAATAGCCATTGTTATTTTCAAACCATTTAAATTACAGACACACTTGGGATCTTTCAGAAATCTGTCCCTAAGCTAAACAGAGCTGAGTTAGGTATGGCATGTGATGAGACATGGACCCGCCCTTAGAAATACATGAGATAATCTTAAACCCTTACTGAACCCAAGAAAAGACATTAAAAAAATAAATTAGACTGATAAAGACGGGGGGTTTTTTTTCCCCTTGCTGAGATGAACAGCAGCCAACACAAGTTCAAGTAGCTTTCAGATTGTTAGTTAGTAAGTAATTACAGATTTCTTTATCCTCAGAGTGAACTGTCACTGTTTTTTTTGTCACTTTATTATCTTTTTGAAGATGGGCAAATATAGAGCCATTTTCCAGTCATTCAGTGAGGGGTTTCCATCTTTCCTGATGTCACCGAGCATCAACCTGGGATTGAGGAAACAAAACCTTTCACGCAAAACCACATGTAAAGCCAAGTACTGGTGGGTACGATTCATTTGTCCCAGGGTGAGCTGAGGCCCATACCCCATCTGAGGCCGCTGACGGGAGAACAGGCCGAGCTCTCCATCAGCCACTGCTGCCCAGCTGGGGCTTCCCAGGGGCTGTTACTCGTACACACACAGAGAGCAGCAAGCAAGATCCGCAGTTACAAAGGAAGATCTGCAGTCTCTGCAACTTTACACTAACAGCTGAAATTCAGGTTTCGGACCAGCAGTGCTATTCGTCTTCCAGCATATCAGTGTTATTTGGGTGATGAGTCTTCCATTGTCTCAGGAAGGGGTCACCAGTCACTACCACCATTTCCCCATGGTGATGTCACTTTTTAGCTTTTGGGGTACGCACCTCCCACAACTTTTCTGGTCCCTACAGTACTCCTGTTCATCACCTGATGGCTGCCAGAGAGCGGGATCCAGAAAACAGCAGCCACTGGCTTCCTTTCCTCCCTGCAAAGTCTCCAGTCTCTCCCCTACTATTGGCACTGTGACACACAGAATCACAGAATCCCAGAACG
>NW_010190036.1:0-67249 GCF_000695765.1 Mesitornis unicolor
CGTTCTGTGATTCTGTGATTCTGTGTGAGTGGGAAATATCCTCCAACTTCGAGTTGTTGGAGCAAGTCCAGAGGAGGGCCACAAAGATGATCAGAGGGCTGGAGCACTTCTCTTATGCAGACGGGCTGATAGAGTTGGGGTTGTTCAGCCTGGGAAAAAGAAGGCTCTGAGGAGACATTATCGCAGTCTTCCAGTTCCTGAAGGGGGCCTACAGGAAAGCTGGAGAAGGACTTTTTACAAGGGCAGGTAGCGATAGGACAAGGGATAATGGTTTCAAACTGGAAGAGGGTAGATTTAGACCAGACATTAGAAAGAAATTCTTTACTGTGAGCATGGTGAGACACTGACACAGGTTGCCCAGGGAGGTTGCGGATGCCCCCTCCCTGAAAGTGTTCGAGGCTAGGTTGGATGGGGCTTTGAGCAACCTGGTCTGTTGGGAGGTGTCTCTGCCCATGGCAGGGGGGCTGGACCCCTTCCAGCTCAAACCATTCTTTGATTCAGAGCCAAGAGCTCATCCTCACATTTATAGGAACCATTTGTGGTTCATCAGAAGTAGATCCACATGGATTCTCTCTTCAGCTTTGAGGGAAAGTCAGAAGCTTCCCCTTTCGCTATGGGGCAAAGATCCTATAGACAAATCTGAGCACCTTCCTGGTACAGGTACTTCCACTAGGAAGCAGCATGGAAGAGTTGGGTGCTGTAACACGTGGATACTCCGAACAGCTGAATGTTCAAGTCTTCATTTCCCACTAATTTGCAGCAGGTTCAGTGAACCAGAAAATTGGGCCAGGTATCGATTGTATTAGTGTGCCACCAAAATATTTCAAGCTTAGATTTTCAGGGAATAGCAGCTGGGGGAAGGCGTATCAGAAGCAGCAGCTGAAGGTGGATTTATGCTTGGTCATAATTTTGGGACATTCAGAATCTAGGAGCATTGTTCAGGCTCATATCCTTTTGAATTAGATACTTTGAAAAAACCACTCAGGTTAAGGAAGCCTCCAGAACAAGAGTTACATACATAAATTTAATTTGGTGCCTTTGTTCCCAATTACTTGTGACACAATGGGTACTGTTTCTTCCAGGAGATCCCCAAGATTGAGTATTGCAGATGGCTGGTGCTTAGCAGGTGAGTAGCCATCCTGAAATTTTTTCCCCTTCATTGAATTAAGAAGCCAGGATTTATTTATTGCACAGGATTTGGATGATTGAATGAGTTCTTCCAAGGACTCAGCAGATATTAATTTGTCTCCACAAAACCCCTGCAAAAGTAATTTTAACCACAGGCTTCATATAGAGAGCTAATGAACAGATAAATTTAGAAGTCCAACCTGGGACAGTACTTTTTCAGTAACAGCCACCTTGAAAAAAATAGAGCTTGCATAAGCTGCTACAAGAAATCAAAACCTGGCCCTATCCAGGTTAGAGGATCCTTCATATCCTCTACCTCTTGCCAGTTAACCTGCTGCACCACCCCTCCCTCCTCCTATAAACACACTTGATCTTCTGCTCCCTAAGAAACCTTCTTAAGGTTTCTTTCTTGCTTAGTCCAAGTGTTGACCTTCCATGCTTTATTGGGCAATCTCTGATCTTCCCCACTGCCCTTCTCAGACTGGTCTGGAGTCCTCCCTACCTGCACAGCAGTTCCTTGTTGAAGGATTTATATTCAGGAAGTCCCAGCAGCCTGATCCCTGGCTTTGATCTTGTACCTGCCTCTTTCCATAGCAATCTCAGTTCTTGCTGGCTCTCCAGAATGCTTAGTGCCTCAAACCACAGCTTCTGCCTCAGGTACTAGCTGTGTTCCTCAGCACTCAGTTGATGGCTTTCTCCACTGCACTGACAGACAAGGTTCAGGGGTGAAGAAAGTCACTTGGGTAAAACGACATGCTATGTACCAGCCCAGATCCAAGCCACCACCTAGATTTGCAACTTGTGCTGCTTCCTGGAATCAATAGCACGAGAACATGGCAGTAGAATCATACAATGGTTTGGGCTGGAAGGGACCTTAAAGATCATCCAGTCCAACCCCCTGCCATAGGCAGGGACACCTCCCACCAGACCAGGTTGCCCAAAGCCCTGTCCAACCTGGCCTTGAACACTTCCAGGGAGGGGGCATCCACAGCTTCCCTGGGCAACCTGTGCCAGTGTCTCACCACCCTCACAGTAAAGAATTTCTTCCCAATATCTAGTCTGAATCTACCCTCTTCCAGTTTGAGACCATTACCCCTTTTCTATCTCTACCTGCCCTTGTAAGAAGTTCTTGCCCAGTTCTGCTATAGTATCCCTTCAGGAACTGGAAGGCCACTATAATGTCTCCCCAGAGCCTTCTTTTTGCCAGGCTGAAACGACCCCAACTCTCTCAGCCTGTCTGCATAAGGGAGGTGCTCCAGCCCTCTGATCATCTTTGTGGCCCTCCTCGGGACTTGCTCCAACAGGTTCATGTCTTTTTTATGTTAGTGGCCCCAGAGCTGGATGCATTACTCCAGGTGGGGACCTCACGAGAGCAGAGTGGAGGGGAATAATCACCTCCCTTGACCTGCTGGTCATGCTTTTGATGCAGTCCAAGACACAGTTGGCTTTCTGGGCTGCAAATGCACATTGCCAGCTCATGTTGAGCTTCTCATCAACCAACATCCCCTAAGTTGTTCTCCTTAGGGCTGTTCTCAATCTATACTCTGAACAGCCTGCATTTGTGCTTGGGACTGCCCCAACCTAGATGCAGGACATTGTCCCTTTAATTAAGAGGTTTATGTAAAGGTAGTCTACTCCATATATCCTCATCTTCATATAAAATCACAAACTTAGTTGCACTCATAGAGAGACTGAGAATTGACAACAAGCTACATGACACACATCCATCTTTGTACCATATGAAGCCTCACAAACACTTAACAGCCACTTTAAGTCATCAAACAACTACTGAAGCGCTAAAACCACAAAGCATATGTAGAGCTTTGCATTGCTAACACATAGCTCAAGACTTGCAGTCACATGTTTAGGCTTACCTTTACAAGCATTGGGACATTGAACTAGTGAGCTGCTCCCCAGGAGAAGGCAAGCCAGCAGCCAAGGGCAGCTACAGGACAGGACCTCACTGATGGGCACAGTCCTACAGAGGCTGAAGACAGCAACCAGAGTTGAGTGGTCCAACAGTCCACAGCACTAAAAGGAAATAAACTGGGTCCAGAGAGTACACCCAGGAGTAAAGGAAACAGGTCAAGCAACAAGCCTGAAGATAAGTCCACACAAGGAGTCCATTCAGAAGATATACCACCCACAGCAAAAGCACAAGGTTTATCCAGGATGGTAGTACTAAAGACAAACACACCTACAACAAAACTCAGACTAGGACAGGGGACCAAGGGCAGAGCTTAAATAGAGCTTCTGAGCCTGTGGGTGTGGTTGGAGGTCCCAGATGAAGCTGGTCAGGGCTGTTAAAATTACTAGTGCAAGCTCCTGCACCTTGGTCAGGGCAATCCTAAATGTTCAAGGCCAGGTTGGATGGGGCTTTGAGCAGCCTGGTCTAGTGGGAAATGTCACTTCCCATGGAAAGGGGTTGGAACTAGATCAACTTTAAGGACCCTTCCAACCCAACCCAAACCATTCTATGATTCTATCATTAAAACCTGTTAAAGCTCACAGGGTCCCCATACCAATATGCACTGAAACATCTTAGCTCTCTGGTTAAGAGTTTGGGGCACTTCTGCAGACTCCTCCAAGCGGCCCTTGTAGCATACAGGGTGTCCATCAACAGTTTGCATCCCTCTGTGCATTGGTTCCTGTGCTGAGTGGAATATTTGCCCTGTCCCAGTGTACCCCCAGATGATTCCTGTTGCAGTGCTCACTACAATATACACAGATAAAATACTTGCACATAGTCAGGAGAAAAGATGCAGAAATTACTGCGTGGGGCAGGATTTTGTGCCCATGTGAAGCAGTCAGGACATGTTTTGTACATATTTTAAGAAGGGTAGCCATGGGCCATGCATGTGCTGGAGTGGTCACAGAGGACAGCGAGAGAGTTGGGTGTGAGTACTTTGTAGTCCAGGGATCTCACCAAGCCCAGCTAAAGATCTGCTGCAAGGACTCCCTGCATGGGAAACTGCCTGGACAGTGACTCACCATCCTGCTCAGAGGTTTGATTCTCCATATGAGAACTGCTCTACTCAAAAGGTTATAGATAATTTGTTGCTTTTTTTAAAAGAAAAAAATAGCTCTCTGCCCATGCGTTGTCCCTCTCCCTCTCCTTTGTCAGCTGTATGATCGTAGACTGCCTCTGCTAAGTCAGCTGTCTGCTTGCAGACAGATGAGAAGTACAGATGCTACCCATGTTTGTCTGGTACTTACAAATGATTAGCACTTTTTCAAGCGATATTTCCCAGTAACTGTAACCATGCAAAAAATGGATGCTAGCAAGACAGCTTTGCATTAGTTTAATGCAGAATTTTGTGCATGGTGACCATACCTCAGGAGCACTTAGGAGGTGCAAGGGTTCCTGCTTTTGTGTTTGGCTTCGCGTTAGTTTACAGTCGCCTGTCCAGTTACCTGCTGCTGGTCTCTTGCAGTCAGCCTGTGAGGACAGCGCATGCAAAGCTGAGCTCACCCAGGTCTTGAACACACTTGCAGGAGCCAGAAACTTTTGATTTTCAGAAGCAGAGCTCCTAAAATTAACAAAGTCCCTTACCCACCATGCACAAAGTATGGTTGCCTAAGGATTTATTATTTGGCTGACTTGGACAGTGCTTGCACAGAGAAAAAAGTCACATCATTTGTAAACATCTGTCACAGAAAAACTACATGCTAAATCCTAAACTTAGAAGAACTAGAAGGGATCTCTCAATTCCTTGACTGAAAAACGTTTTCCTCAGAAAGAAACAAATAGTTTGGTTGACATGTTCTGTGTCCTCATTCTTTCCTTCCCCTGCACATAAATCTAGTCCAGGCTGACAATTTTGGCATAAATAGTCAATCTGGTTTAAGTTTTTAAGCAACTGGAAACAATATGTTAATGGAAAGAGTCACCTTAATATTATACTATTATCCCCACTTGTATCAAAAATATTTTACATGTGCTCTGATATCAAAATGAGCTCTTGCACGCAGTGGCTTCTTCTGTTTCAGCTTCTTTTTATAAATATACAAAATATGCACCTATCTATATGCTTTTTAAGCACACCACAGATACACAGTTTCAGAATTTAAAGAAGAGGAAAAGAGACTGAGTGAGCTACTACATAATTTTTTCTTGACTTCTCATTTTGTACCCTTCAGGTAACATGGACAGCTTTATTCTCACTGAAATTAGATGTGCACTGGGTTAATGAAAAGAGCACTCTCTAGTTCTGCTGCAACCATTTTAATTCCCACACTCTGACATGGGAGAATGAAGTAGTTGTGGGACTTTGTGGTTTTTTTAATACTGAGAATAGAGATACAATCATTCTTTTTCCTAGAAGCCCATGAGTTTGTGTATATAACCTGATTGCTATCTGTCGATCACTGTGTAATTGTCTCTCTTGACACTAACAGCACACATACAACTGCAATGTCTGAAAACCTTAGGCATTTTAAATGTAAGTAAAAATGTTTATTTTCTTTAATCTGTACCTTAAGTTGGTGCATAAAGTCAGGAATAGCTACTTGTTTCCTCACATGTTGTCTCCTACTGCAAAAATAGCTGACTTTTTCTTGTTTTGTTTTGTTTTGTTTTTATTTTTACTTCATGCTCAGCTGTAAGGGTATTCTTTCTGGGTTTTAGAATACCTGAAAATAATACTGTTGCCTGGGACACACACTGGCAGATCATTCTGTCCTTTGATTTTAAAAGGCTGAGCCAAGGCATTCAGTGGAGAGACGAAAAATCTGGTTTTGTTCTAGAAAAGAGCAAAGAAAAGTATTGCAAGAGAAACCTGAAGAGATGTTTCTATGCACCATGAAACCTGAGATCTAGGTTTTTTAAAGGTGCAAGCACCAAAATTTGTAGGATTTCTAAACCTTTACACTTTCACAGAAGCTGACAAACTAAATGAAAGGAAACACTTCATTTCACAGCTTGTCTCCAACAGGAGACACCACGTCCACCATACATTATTTATTGCCCTCTAATGAAGTATAAAACAGTATTTGTGGCACCACATCACTTAAAACTGTGAGCAAAAACTCTGTTTCACATAGCTTCTATTATGACTTTTGTAATTTGGAAAGTGATTCAACCAAAATTAACTTCTCAGCTGATCCTAATAATTTTTCAATAAAGAAATTAAGCCAGAAAGACAACGTTAATTAAGTACACACCTATCTGGCTTATATATCATTAGTCACTAAAAAAGGTAAAAAAGATTACACCTACATTGACTGGTTTTCCTCTTAAGTGTAATTATAAATAATCTGGAAATAGATACTTCATATCTGTTGTTCTACTCATCACTTCATTCCCTGAGTGTGTGATGCACAGTCATCATTTGGATTATGGTATTAATTTTTAACAGTGCAAAGTGTAAATGTACCATCAAACCCCTGCCACAGATTAATGGCTTCATGGCAGCCTCTGAGCTAGTGGCTGCATTGATTTGTGGGAAAAATTTCTGCTGCAGGAGTTAGGAAATGCTGGAGACCTAAGGGCCTAGACCTGCTGTGTCTCTTTCTTCCATTCAGCCTTCTCTGATTCTGTGCATCTAGAGAGGCTCAGAAAGACAGAACAAACAGAAAAAAAGTAGCTACCATATTTCCCCAGCCTACTCATCAGTAGCACATCAACATCCCCAAACCTTACAAGTGAAAGGAAGGTTAAATCTCTGAAATGCATGCACCACAGGTGTAAGGCTAAGCTGGTGGCAGGGCAGAGTCTCAGACCCATCCCTCACTGACAGGGTGTCCATTGCCTGCCTCCTGCAGGCCATCAGAGAACCTGTTGCAATAAATTGGGCACTGTGCTAAAGCATCAACAGCAAAGTACCTCGAGGTTCTCTGTCTGTGCGGACACTGCGGCAGCATTAAACACTATTGGCAGCTTCCTTCCCAGAGGCAGGGGGAAGATATTTTCAGACTGTAAGACAGTTTTATTACACCCTGCTCTTAAATAATTTTGAAATACTTTTGTCATTTTTGTAAGTTATTCATGCCTTGGGAGCATAATCCTGTTAAAAACAGAAGGGTGGCTCAGGCGCATGGGCTGCCAATATTTTAAAAGGCAGCTGAAGAACTGAGATTGCTCGGGAAATAAAAATGACAAACACAACTTCCTGAGCTACAGGACAGCTCTTATTTCTTAACCTTCCCTGAAAAAAATCATAATATCATAAAGTACGCAGTCATTGTTCCTTATAAGTAATCTCTGAGACTATTTATTACCAGAAGAGATTTTAGAGACCCCTAGCAAATTTCCTAGAAACCTGGGGAACCTGACTGACAGACCCTTAAGAAAGTCACATGAGGTAAAAAAAAGCCAACCAAGCATACTCAGCAGAGTTACAGGGATACCTAGCAAATCCCAAGCATGCAATTGTGTGCCTGGTCCTGATTCAGGCTCCTAAGGTTTACTGCACAACAAGTAATAAATAATGACTTCACTGTTTCTGACTTCCATTGCCAATTTCTTTTTTGAAAAGTGTATGAAGCAAGGAAAGGCTGTATCTCTATGAGTGAATTTTTTTGGTTTCTGTCTCCTGTATGCATATTAGCATTAAAAAAAAACCTGACTGTCCCCCACCTCCCAGACTTGCAGAACAAAATAGAGCAGTTCTTTTTGAGAGGGAGAAATGCTTTTGATTTTATTCAGGAGAGTCAGCAAACAGCCTACAAGGCCTGCATTGCAGTTAATGACCCATATGCTTCTCTAGCATTAGGCTAAAATCCAATATTTATATTTTTATGAGCTTACAGAATTGATCTAGATGGAATCAGAGTAGCTGGAAATGATCTGGAATGTAAACAGCTGATGTTCCTGGGAAATTGCATCAATTTGTAACCATTTTGGGAGAAATACTAATTAAATCAGCATACTCCTTGCTGGGGAGGTGATATAATTTTCCTAGTTTTCTCCTAATATACTTTCAAAGGTTACATTCTCTGTTTTTCTTATTTGTTAGGAAATCTGTTACCTCACAATAAACAACTGCAAATTGGTTGGTTGGCTGCTACTCATACTTATGTGCATCCTAGATTTGTTACTGAGTTACACTGAACATTGCAGAAGGAATTGTGATCAGTTGCACTTAGCAGATGCACAGAAGGAGAAATATGCTGAATTTCTCTCTAACTTTCCTCTTCTTAATTATGGCTGATATAGTGAAGGACAATTAGCTAGCAGTAGTAATACCTTGCTTTCATATAGTACCTTTGTCCTTCAAAGTCAAAGCATTAAAAATATATATATAAAGCAAAATGAAACTATTTGACCAAAGTCACAGTGCATATCACTGGTAGGATAAGGAAAAGGATCTCTGAGTCCCAGAGCAACACTCACTTTGGAGCAGAGATGGAAATAATAAATTCCAAAGAAAATATCAATCATTCAGTGCTGAATTAACTTAAAGGGGAACTCCCAGCTCTTTCTTACACTGATCTGTTCAATCTAGCCTTTACAACACTAGATGTTTTCATTTAGTTTAAACTTTGACCATTCTATGAATGTATGAATAGTATCAAAGACAACATTGATGGTGAAAATGTATGCCTGGGAAGTTCATGAAGGGTCACCAAACTCTTCAGAATTTCTAGCCATAAGCACGGTACTAAAGCAATATTTTGCAAACAAAACAAGAAATAGAATTTGCTTTCAGACATTACCTAGATTAACACCCCAACCTCTCTGCCACATCCTCAGAAAATTTTCTCACATATTTCAGACTTATTTGAAAGCCTTTGTCTGGAACCATTTGGGGGCATAATAGAAGTAAATGAGAAACTCGGCTCCAAAAAAGTGTCAATATAATTTATCTACTACAACTAATGTAATAAAAGTAGGCTTTTCAGTAGTTTGCGAGACTGGTCTGAAAATTAAGACTGAAATTATGCTGTGGTTCTGCTACTGACTTCATTGGATTAATCATCTGATCTTTTTTCTTTTTCCCTCTCCTCTGCTTCTTTTTCTCTTTAGCTTGATTGTTATTCAGGGAAGAGACAGTCTCTTCTTTCCTGCAGAGCATCTGACCCAACAGGACCTTGGACTACATTTGGAATACGAGGCTTCTCAAAAGAAAGTTATGAGTTTGGTCATGGTTTTTCATGACAATATGGCCTTTGTTGTATTGCAGACACCCTTCCTGAACTCAGCTTTAAAAATGCATTAGGAAGAACTATCAAAGTCACCCTTGTTTGTTCTGCCTGTTAATTCAAGTCATGGTCATTAGCATTCAGCTAAGAGCTTTTAAACACAGCACTAGGCAAAGATACAGTACTGGAACTGACAGGCAGAGGCTTTTCATGCAGCTGGAAATTTTAACCGCTGATAATTCCCAACAGAAAGACTTTCATGTTTCATTTTTTTATCCATAGAAGTTGAATGATTTATTGTGTCGGAGTCCTGCAATGCTACTCAAAACATCAATTCCATTGAAATTTCTTCTTACAAAGGGCTGCTTTTTCTCAAGTTTGCTTATTCTTGCAAATGTTGCTGGTGCCAATAGATGACAGGTTGCTGTAAGTAGATACAACTGCTCTTGTGGAGGTCTGCTGCAATGAATGCCAATGAATATTGAATTTCACACCTCTGACATGACTAATCCTTGAGAGTGCTTTATGAGGCCTGACACATATTTACAGAAGAGGCACTTGTAGACAATTAACTTAAGCTGTGCAGTATTGCCAGAGAACCCGACTGCTTTAAAAGCTTCCAGATTAAGGTTGAGTATCGAAAGCAGGGATAAGCAGTACTTGCAGTAGTTCATTCTGGTTGCAATTGTTTTTTGTATTAGGTTTGTACCTCAAAGTCAGGATTCGAAGACAAAAAAATGTATATCAAAGTAATACACTCAAAGACAAGATACACTCATATATGTGTGTATACTTCATAGGCATACCTGTATTTATCAAGTTTTTTTTTAATCAGGTCCTCTCTTGGCAGCAGTGTAAACATCTGGTTTAGTAGAATAAATGTTTTGCCTTTATTTTAGTGCTATGTTTCATACTTGATTCAGCTAATACTTTAGCAAAATGATGTCGTATAGTAGAAGAATTACCAGGTCTTATTCTCTTCTAGCATCAGTGCATACAGTAGCGTACACCACCAAAATGCTGTTCACATCAGGGAACTTAATCCTTATGTGAACCTGTGCAAATGAAAGAAAAATCAAGTTCCCTATGTAGGAGTAGGAAGCTAGAATTCCAGTCCCTCACTAAGGTGGGAGGCAGCTTAGCTAGACTCATAGCTTTTACAGCATGAAGTTCTCAGACTGTGTTACCCTAAGGTAATCCTAATCAGCATTTAAAACGAGCACCACCAGGAATAAAATAACTGGTTTAAACCCAACATTCCAATACCCCTACCTGTTCAGTCCTATTCTCAGCATCCTCATTCACCCCTTAAAAATGATGATGGAGGTGACTGAAAAAACAAGGTGCATAATATAAGAAAAAATTTAAATAAAGTAACAAATGAATAATAAAAATAAGCTAAAAGCATACATAGAGAAGACAGCTGTACAGCATCTATTCAAAGACCTGCCAGGGACAATAGGAATAAGATTCTCAGTAACTGAGGATACAGACATGAAAGAATAACAAAATATTTATTTTTAGTCATGTCTGCTAGTTGCTTATGTAAGTGATCTTGTAACAAACAAGAAGGGCACTTTGAAGTAGAGTTTTACATAAAAGAAATTGTAAAGACTGGGCAGAATAATGACATACGTAGTTAGCGCTCCTCTTTATGTCTTTGCTAATTGGAAAACCATAAATTGCTGAGGCTAATTTGGGTTACAGTAATACTAGCATTAATCTAATAGCATTAGGTTTTTTAATTTTTTGTAACTTTATGGGGGGAAATACAAATTCTGCAAGACCTGTGTGTCTTGCTTTCTCTGATTTTGGAAAACAGTGCAAAAACAATAGCGAAACCAGGGGGCATCTGGGACCAAGCTGAAGATTCAAGAAATTCAGGATAATACAGCATCCCAGAAAAGGAGGATAGTGGGGTATTCCTAAAGACAGCCAATAATGAAGTGTCATAGTTTTGAGATTAATTTTTCCCTGATTTGTGTCAATATAGTAGAGATTTTTCTTATGCTGTAAGTCTGAAGACCTGCAGTCAAAGCATGTGAATGCCATGAGAACAGAGAGCATTTTCATTCTTGATTGATGCTCATCTGTGCTTCTTTCGACAGTACCTAGGTAAAATAGGCTCTGTTTTCTATGTTGCTACTTAATCATTATCTGTTAATTTCAATAGGCAACTGGAGATCTAAATAGGACAAAAATGTCTGGGCATTATTTTGGACTTTGTCATGGGGAGACTGTGTGCTTGTGAATATGTAGAACATTTTTCAATCCAGACATCACTATATGAGAGAATCCCATAAACACAGCTGCTTCATTGGGAAAATCATTAGAAGCAGCTGAGAGTACTAGAAATTGAAGATGGCAGTGGAAAAAGTGATCTTAACATTTTGTGTAAGCATATCTTCTCACTATGTTCTTTTAAGATAACTGTACATGCGTACATGACCGTGTGCACACACACACGAACTTCCCATCCACATGAAGCCTTCACAGAAGTCTTTTTGTATAATTATGCCTGAACATGTTTTTCTTAACATATATTCAATGATCTTTAATGCCTTATGCAATACAGTAGAGAAATATTATACAATAAAGTGACTCAGGTAGATCCAGTGATAGTCGTTAAACACAGTCATTCAACTCAGAATATCCCTCAACTGGAAATACACACGGGGAAGGATCTCTTTGTACATATGATACATATTAATACATTTTTAAGAAAAAAAAATGGGAAGGGTGATCAAAACTCTGTGTCTTGCCTTCTCTAATTTTGGAAAACACTACAAAAACAATAGTGAAACCAGGGGGCACCTAGGACCAAGCTGAAGATTCAAGATGTTCAGGATAATACAGCGTCCCAGAAATGGAGGATAGTGGGTCCTTTTTAAACCCCTTGTCCATGTTGAGATCAACTGCTGGCAGAGGTTGCTGCAGAAAGCAGTACTGTTCGTCATGGGCGTAGCTTTGACTCCAGCTCTTTTCGTTGACTTTTAAAATTTAAAAACTTCAGAAAAGTTAAAATTATTTGGTGAAGGAAGTTGTGAGGATTAGTTAAAGTTTGCAGAATACTTTGAAGACAAGCTTCCTTATGAAATGGTAGGAACTATTTTAAAAGCCTTCAGTCTGGGAGTTAGTCATGTGGCCTGG
This sequence comes from Mesitornis unicolor, assembly GCF_000695765.1. Classification (NCBI taxonomy): domain Eukaryota; kingdom Metazoa; phylum Chordata; class Aves; order Mesitornithiformes; family Mesitornithidae; genus Mesitornis; species Mesitornis unicolor. Next base: position 12,361 of record NW_010190036.1, read on the forward strand.
TTGATTTAACAACATGTATCTAATGGGATAGCAGTAATTATTTTAATATCTTCTTGTCTCAAGATAAGAGTTAGAGAAATTCCATGAAGTTTCTTAGTCTTTACTTTTGTAATGCTAATCTCCCTAAGCAGCAATGATTTCTAACAGTAGGAAACCTAGAATAAAAGACAGAGGGGAAGCCAAAAACCACCAGGGAAGAAACTAGGAAGGGGAGGGGGAGGAAATTGCTAAGTCTATATGGAGGTCATACAATAACCTATTTTAGATTTTCTTGCTTTTTACAGATCTCTCTAGGCAAGGAAGCAGCTTTGTATTTTTTCAGAGATAAGATTTTCCTGATTATTAAGTCTCTTACCTTGCTCATATGGCTCTTTTCTCCTTCAAGGAAGAATCATTATTATTGTTCTTTAAGTACTAACAATATACTTGGCATCAGATGAGACATGCTGTCTTATGCAGCTAGGAATTTGAATAGGTGGACTACATAAAACACGTAAAAAGTGCAATGAAATACCTGCCCTGGGGGATGCCAGAATAGAGAGGTAAAGTGACCTTAGCCAGAATCAACACCAGAAGTGAATTTATAGCACTGCAAGCGTTGTATGTCAAAAAGTACTTAAAATACTATTTCATTTTTTCTTTTTCCTTGAAACAAGAAAGCCTCTGTAAAAATACAAGATTCGAGCATTTTTAAAGAAAAAAACAGCTAGACTCCTGCATATTTCATAATCACTGATTTTCACAAAATTACTCTTGTATCAAGCTTTTAACTTCTGCATGAAGCACTAGTTTGTCATTATAATCTAAGAACACAGAAAACAACAGAGACAAAAGAAGGCATCCAAGTCAGGGATATGGCTCTATGCTGCCCTAGCTGAGCAGTTTGTTTAGTAAATAAGCATAGAGGTAAGTTAAGAAACATATCTAGTAGAAGATATATGTTGCTTTTCTATGAGCACAATTTGCAGCATAGTAAAGTTCCCTCCCTGTCAGTATTGCTCAGGAAATGTGGGGTTTTTTTGCTGGAGTTGCAGCATACAAGTAGAAGTGAAACATTGCACAACCACCGTGCATGGGACAGGAGAGGAAAAAAAATCACCAAACTGTCTTACAAAGATTTCCTTTGAAAACAGACCCCATTCAAACTGAAAAAAAACAATCTAAATTCAAAAATAAAGCTGTCAGACTTTATTGGACTAACTGATGAATAGAAGTAGATGTCTACTGACAAGTGGATGTGTGCATCGTGCGCAGCTATGGGGTATTTGATGATGACATTTTCCTCATACAAAACAGACCTACTTATAGGTCTGGGAGTTTCCACCTCTGTGCCGTGCCTGTTCTTTCCTCTGCCTTTGACTTGTGCAAACCTCTCCATTAGATCCTCATTGTTTTCATTTCATCTTGAATGTTGTCAGTATGTTTTATGGAATGTACTACATCTTATCACATGTGCTATCTCACAGCAAGCACATTCATTTTGAATTAGGCATTATTTAAATAAAAGCCACCCCAGCAGCTTTGCTCCAAAGTAATCAGAAGAAGGAAAACCAGCTGTCAAAATGGAAACCACGGTATGCTTTCTGAAATGAGTAGATGTGCAACAGATGTCATTGCTGAAAGTGAGAGGTTAACCTGACATGAATAACGAAAAGGACAGCAGTAGGGAGTCCAATCAAGGCTGAATCAATGCTCTGAACTTGCACAGCCCGACAAATCTTTCTTGCTATTTACAGCTTCATTCTTCCTTCGATCTCTGGGATTGCAGATGACAATTATGGCAGAAATCATCAGGCTTTTTTTCCTTTTTTGTCACTGTCTGGCTCATGAATCTTGTCAGAGATCGCCACTGAATAAGGAAATGGAGTTTGTCAACTGGGATTTAAACATCATGTCAACAACTGCAAAACTTGGATTTTGCATTGCTTTTGACATGTATATTCCCTATTAGCTCCTATAAAGGGCAAAAGATGTTTATACCCTTTTAGAGTAAAATACTAGTATCATCAGAAACTTTACTCTTGCTACTTAATAAATCACCTCTTTGTGGGCCAAAGCTGTGATTTTACTACCATGTAAAAATAAGGAAAATTGAACACAGACAAAGCCTTTTTCTATCTGTAGAGAAGCACTTTCACTGTAAAATCCTAAATACAGTATTCACAACAGAAACCAAATAGAGGTAAAAAACCTAAATGTGCAAGATCACCCAGTTCATCTCCACTAATGGTAGATCACACAAGGCCTTGCCTGACACTATAAATCAGAAAAGCAAAGCAAGGGGAAAAAAAAGACAAATTTTACCCAGAGCCTTTCGGCACAGATTAATATTTTTGCCGTATCAGGCCAGAGAACAAAATGTTTCCTTGACCCTGTTTGGAGATGCTGGGTTCAAACATCATCTTCAAGGTATTATATTCTTCTCTTCCTAGAAGGCATCTGCATGTCGTTTCCCAGTTCAGCCTTGGTCACCTGCAGGGAAAATTGCTGTGACCTCATTCAAGATTTCTAAGTGTGCCAACACTTTTCTCGAGCACAAAGACACAGTCTCTGCACAGACTTTCCAGGAATGAGTATGAGGGTGAAGGTGTCACTGCATCACCTCCTGCCAGAAAAATACATTTACAGAGGAAACCTACAACAAATCACTAACAACTCAGCTTTTCCCCCTGAATATGTCTGCGTCCTTAGCATAAACACATGTAAGTGCTTGTGCCTTGTGCACACTTCAGTGAATAGAGGTGAGCAGCAAAAGGTAGATTGTAGGGCAACTGTAAGATGTTCAAATACCTTCAAAGATCTGTGGCATCCTAGATGAGAGAGACAAAGTGAATAAGTGCGTGTGTGTGTGTGTGTGTGTGTGTGTGTGTGTGTTCACATGGGTGGGGGAGGAAAGAGAGTGAGGAAAAGCACTCAGACATCTCTGCCAGAAACAGAAGCTGAATTCAGAGTGCAGGATCTGAATAAGGCTCCCATTATATGTATATCATCATAGTTTTTACTTTTGTAACTGCTCAAAGCAAAAAGCATTTTCTAATTCCTTTTGTCAACTACAGCACCCTCCAAGAGCATGTACCCCCTTAATTTTGTTTGTCTAAAAATACAACCATGATCACCTGGGATGTAGCTACAAAGCATAAATTAATGTATTTCCATAGCATCAAAGAGCAAGACACACATAGCGGCAGGACAATCTGTGTGTACCAGTTAGAGGCAGCTGCTGCTCCAGCCTGTTCCAGTGGCTGGGTTCGCACAGCCATCAGCGACTACCGTAGACACGTCTGTAAGGGGCAGGTTTTACTGACTGAAGGATGCATGGTTTAAAACGCAGGTCAGGCCAACACAGAAAATAAGACCAAACTTCTTCTGGGAGCCAGAAGCCAAAGAGTGAGCCTTTGGGCTCCTTTCCTAAATGTAAAATGTCTGGTTACAGAGTGTTAGCCTGCAGTATTGCTCTGCACAGTGATGCGATCATGTTTTGCACTGTGGGTGCCATTAGAGGTTCAGTATTGACTTTCCACACTGATTACATGTTACTTCTCAATGTTTTTTTCCCCTTCACACTTAGGTAGTGTGAATAGGAATACAAAGCTGCCACATTCTGAAGGTCGAGGCTTCTCACACAGCTCCTTCCTCTCTAAAATATTTAAATTTTGATCATAATTTCTGATCTCCATTCACATTTATTGTCAGTGAACCCCATATGATTCCTTTCATGTTTGCTTTCAGTTTTACTCATGCAGTCTCCCTTACTGAGCCCTGCCTCCAATGCAACAGATATTCTGCAATATTTTAAACAGATATTTCTGTATAGTCCACAAATACTGACCCATTTCAGCAAAATGCCCTTTCCTCTTCCCTATCAGGAGTTTTTGAATAAACTCAAGCTAGGTGGTCTCCCTATGTGCATCCTTCAGCTGCAAAATCATTTTTGTATAGAACTGCAAGCATGTAAGAATAAAAAGTATGATGTATGGCACCCCAGGTATATAGATCCCGGTGGGTTATCTCTTTGTCCCAGATTTCCTCTGAAGTAGCCTCCCATTAAGTACCTTTGTTCTATTGTTCTCAGGAATTTCCCATGCATTTGCATTCTGATTCTCCTTATGCTGGACTGCTTATGTAACACTTTTTTTGAAGGGGGAAAAAAAACCCTAAAAGCCTCAGAAAAAGCTTGTTTAATACCATTTATAGCCCTTCTACAAATCCTCATTTAAAAACAAGCCCAACCCAGATTAGACTGAGAGAAAAATCAAAGCAGCATCATTAAACTCCTCTGATTTTAATGATCAAACTAAGTGTAGGATGTTGCTGGAGTGCAGAAAAAAGAAAGATCTAATTGCAGTATGAGGTGAGTGAAACAGGTCAAAAGGCAAATCAGGGGAAATTGAGGGAAAGAAATGACGGAATCAAAGAAAATAAAAATGAATCAATTGGGCTGAAAGGGAAGTGGGGATGGATGGAAAGGAGACTGACATGGTATCAGGTAGAAAACCTCAAAGTTCAGAGACATGTTTAATCACCTTTGGGCTTGCTGAAACCTAAACATCCAAACCCACTGGCTTAAGTACTCTAAGATAATATATATTCCCAGCGTAACTGCAAGTGACACATGGAGAAAACGTGACTTTCAAAGTAATAGCTCTTGTAAACCATTTAATCTTTGCTTTATTAAAGGCAAAAAGAGGGAAAAGTAAAATGACTGTCAGAGAAGCAGCACTGTTGTAGATGGCATTTAAACATCATGAGCCTCATGGATGAGTAATGCGTATATTCAGGAGCCACTGCTGAATACAGTACAAAGGCTATTTCACACTTCTATGACCTTTTTGCTGAGGGACCTGCTATTTTACTTCTCAATAATGAAATTTCTTTAGTGCTTAGAAATTCAGATTGAATTGGGAAAGCCACAGGAGCCCTGATGCAAGGTGTTTTTACTAAAAGAATTATCCTTGCATTTTGTAAGTGAAAGATCAATATTAAATTAGCTTTGGCATTGAAAGAATGGTGCTGTTTCTTTGCAGCTATCACTTCATGTCCCACAAATCAATAACTTAACATCAAGAAAGCCCCTGATAGCTACAAAAACAGCTTGAAAACAAATTCCCAGATGTTCCTTGGTTGTTTTATCTTTCCAGCAAATAAGTGGAAGAAATGTACTTTATCTAAGAAATAAACTACAGTCAGATGGAAACACTTCATTTCCGGCTTTGCAACTTCAATCTAAACACAAACCGACAAAACTGCCTGGAAGTGTGAAATTATGTCAGTGGATACCATTGAATATGCACTGACATGAGAAAATGCCAGCACATACCCCTGGTACTTCTGTTGGCAATCTCAGTAGGCATTGGTCTCTTCTCCTGTGTCGCTGCTAGGATTTGCAGTACACAGGCAAAGTTGCATGCAGAAATGCGTGTTGTATCTGCACAGGCATTATATTACTTTCCTGGTACCTCTGTTGCACACTGGGCTCGAAAACAAGCTGAAATAAAGGTATCAGTGAAAATAACACCTATTACTGCATGATTTTGAGGTCATTTGCTGTAGGGAATTTACAATTAACCTATCATGTTTCCCATCTGTAGAAAAGGAATTACACTTTCTTAACTCCTGCAGGTTTTGTTAAGATACGGTTCTGGAGGGATTGGAAAGTGCTCAGGTATTCTTATGAGAAGACCCATGCCAGTTCCAGAACATGCTGCATTTGACACATTTCTGATTCTTGCTGTTCAGAAAAAGCATGTTTGTTCTCTGAAAAACATGTTCACTACTTAAATATATATTTAAGCATTAATTTATTCGAAACTATCTATAAGTTTGTATGCCAGGCTTTAGGAATTGACAAGGGTGCCAAATGTTGCACTGTCCTGGGCACCACTTGCCTCTCTTTGCTCGCCTCTCAGCATGCACTTATGGGGACAAGGATAACACCAAAGCATGAGGAAGGCAGGCAGCACTGCAGCTGCAGCTGCACCAGCAGGAGTGAGGAATGTGCAGCAAAATCAACCTGCATTTCACAAGACAGTACTTCTTACGAACTGCATCAGCACTGCCTTTGAATAAGGCAGTCTGTGTCTGCCCAAACCACACTGGAAACATGTCCAGAACAAGGTGCAGAAGCCAATTGCCAGAGGGCCCCCAGGGGATAACATCCCCTGACACACCATTACATCAGTGATGCAGTCAGCCAGGTCATAGATAAATGTTTGCCAATATGTTTTAATTGAAATCTCTGTTAAGACTCTCCTGAATATTTTATGAAAGGAGATGAAAAGTTTTAATTATCTCTCAAAAGCAACATTCACTTTCTGGCTTTCTCTCTAACACCCACTGTTACAGTGAACTCTAACATTTACTGTTACAGTGAACTCTTGATATATAGATGAATATAAGCTGGCAGTGTGCACAGGCGGCCAAGAAGGTCAATAAACATCCTGGCTTGTATCACTAATAGAGTGGCCAGCAGGGCGAGGGAAGTGATCGGAATTCCCCCTGTACTCAGCACTGGTGAAGCAGCACCTCAAATACTGTGTTCAGTTTTGGGCCCCTCGCTACAAGAAAGACATTGAAGCGCTGGAGCACTTTCAAAAAAAAGCAACAAAGCTGGTAGGAGGCCTAGAGCACAAGTCCTGTGAGGAGCAGCTGAGGGAACTGGGGCTGTTTAGTCTGGGGAAAAAGAGGCTGAGAGGAGACCTTATCGCTCTCTACAACTACTTGAAAGGAGATGGTATTGGTCTCTTCTCCCAAATAACAAGTGATGGGACAAGTGGAAATGGCCTCAAGTTGCAGCAGGGGAGGTTTAGATTGGGTATTAGGTAAAATTTATTTACTGGAAGGGTTATCAAGCACTGGAACAGGCTGCCCAGGGAAGTGGTTGAGTTAACATTCCTGGAGGTATTTAGAAGACATGTAGGTGTGGCACTTAGGGACATGTTTTAGTGGTGGATTTGGCAGTGTTGGGTTTATGGTTGGATTCAATGATCTTAAAGGTCTTTTCCAAACTAAAAATTCTATGGTTCTATGAGAGCTCCTGACAGCTTGAATTTCCTGTAGGGTTTGTAAAATTATAAGCTTCAGCAGTTAACAAGTGCTACAGAAAGTTGTTGGATACGCATCTAAAGGCTATGTTTAATTGGGATTTGGCTTGGTAAGACTAATCAGGAGTAGAGTTAAACCACAGCTTAATTCGTATGAAATTTAACCATCTTGGGTGACGCCTTGTGTGATGAGCAAATGACTGTGTGCAGGTTTGGAATCTGATGTTGTGGCTAACATGCAGAGCTGACCCAGGAATGTGCAATAATGCCCGAAGTCAGAATATGAACCTGCAAGGTCTGGGCCAAAATCCACACGAATGGTATGTGTTGGTTACACTGACATACGTAAGCAGCTTCCGAGGAACTGGTCTTGGTTACCTCAAGAATAACCTCTTTGTTGGAGACAAAGTGCAGATCACCTCATCCAGAAACATCTCCTGGACATCCTCCAAGAGAGAAATTCCTGAATACACGTGAACTGAGCTCTACCCCTTTGTGTAGGACATGGCAGTTTGGTGCTGCCCTTAGGCTAATAAGCCCTGCTGAAGGCACAGCTATGTGGACCAAGAAAGGCAGAGAGATTCCTTTATAGCGTACCAACACCTCCATGGGGTACAGTGCAGGGCCACACATCTGTATGATGAACTGTCACAATGTGCCATGAAGGCAGTCTGGCTGTGCTATGTCTCAGCCCTGAAGAAAGGCAAGATCTGGCTGCCTCCACCTGGGGAACTATGGTGGTCGTTGATAGCTGAAGGATTTTTGCACTACCTACAGCATATGCACACTCTTTAGCTTCTAAAACTAGTTAGTGTAAATAGAGTACTATTTTAATGCAGCTGTGCTGCTTTAGGACCTAAACTTCCAGCTTCACGCAGCATGCAACCTCAGCATAGATCCTAATTCAGGGCCTTGCAAGGTGAATAAAGGGACTGATTTAAAACTATTTCATATCCATGCATCCAGCATAGGTAGATATATCTATTTGCACTGAGAAAAATTTGAACTTTCACATTTGTGCTGATTGCTGATGTTATTCAAGACTTTCCATTTGCCTACACCGGATTTCAGCTCCCCAGCAACCAACTTTAAAAAAATAAAACTGAAAAGACCGTCCACTTCCGAAGAAACAAACTCAGATCAAAGTGGTGGACATAAAAATTCTGCAGAATTATCATCCAGAAAATCTTGCCCAGCAAAAGGAAGTAGCCCAAATCAGTAAGTTTAAGCTACAAATCCTGCGATTGGTTTCCTGGCATATGATCTTTACTAGCTTCAAAATACCACTGTCAAGGAAAACCTTCAAAACTGACACCTTCATGAGTCTCAGAGGAGAAGTAGATTTGAAAACATGATGAGTCTTGTGCCTGTTGCTCCCTGGACATTGCTCTAGCACAGCTCTTAAGTAATCTGATGAATCTTCTCTCATGTCAACCTTCCACTGGCTGAAGCCCTTATCTTTAAGGGAGTACTGATTAAATCAATGTAAATGAGCATTCATAAAGACCCAAGAGCCTTTTCAAGGATGACATACAATTAAAATAATATTCATTCAGTGTTGAAGAAATCCATCCAAGCAGGGCTAAGTAGAAAGTGAACAGGAAAAGGAGGCTTAGTGATGATCCCTTATATTGCCTCTTCATTAGTGGTGTATATGAATCAGCATATATGAATAAGCTGCTGCTCACAGTCTGCTTACCACACCTCCTGACACCAACTGAAGAAACACTGCAACAAAACATATGCACACGCTGGACACAGTTAAAAATGATCTGCTTCTGCAAAAGACGCTCAGGGACAAAGCTATATGCAGAGATCATACAGACTGGTGCTGTGGATTCAAGCTTTCTAATTGAATCGTGTTTCCAAGAAAAAAAATAACCCAGACAAATACTGCAAGGTTGCATTCAAAAGTCAGTGAAATCCAGCTGCCTCCTGGAAGAATCCAGCACTGCTGCTTTTACACCTTATGTCTAAACTTTGAAGTCTGTTTATATGCATAAACATCAATGTGAAACGCCATCAGCACCGAAGGTGCAAAGGAATGAACTTTAATGCAATTTTGATTAGCAGAAAGCACTGCCTGTCAACTTGAATAATTTTAAAAATTATTTTCCACTTACAAATCTTATGAAAGACGTAGAGGTGGACAAGCCATGATAGCAGTAACTAGCCTCAGCCTGCCTTACATGCTAAAATGACAAGAATGTAACAGAAATTAGTGCAGAAGATGAAAGAAAGCAGTTTAATGGAGCCATGCACTCCCCAAAGTCAGCCATTCAGCTCATACGCGTTGGTGCAACTCTACTGCCTGGACTGGGTGACATTACTTCATACTCAAAAAAAGAAATTTAACTCCATGTTTATGTCTGTGCTTTTTCCAGCTGTCAATATTAAAACAGAAAAGCTAAGCTTGCAAGCAAAATCCACAATTTCCCATTGTAAAGGTCAACATTTCAGTTGGGTATGAATGTGCGGAAGTGTTCAGTTTAGTAAACAATGTCTTTTTCACCTATTCTATGACAACAGAGACGTTTACTGTGTAAAATGACAAAATATTGTGGACTGAGGTTTCTCTCATATAAATTTAAGAAGGAAAAATAGTTTACAAATGTACATCTGATGGAGTTTTAATGCCTTTAGTAGAGCTCATTAATCTTTTTTCCTAGCATATATATATTAAATACCCATAAGCATGAAGCATTTAACCAAAAAGTCTAGGGCAAATGTGGAGAAACACTATGGCCCTTGCCCAGTGACTTAAGAGGTAGAGAAATAGCTGTCTCTGGATTCAGATATATGAACTATAGAGAAATCCAAATCCAATTAAACTCCCCACGTGAGCACCCTGACTAGGTGAAGAACCACAGACATACTCCCAGCCTCAGCTGAACCTCATTCAAGCAGTGATGTGCACATCATAAATGGAAATGATACAGAGTGGCGATGGACCTTGCACCTCCTGGTTTATGGGGTACTAGCATAGCTGAGTTAATCTACAACATGGAAGAGAAGAGTACTCAGAGGATGCTGAGAACAGTGGTTGCCTAGTCAAAGCTACAGGTTTTATGTTTTCAGTGGCTGCACAGAAGCTGCAGAGAGTGCTCTTTACTAGCTGGGATTCCCTCTTGGCCATGGAAACTCTCAGAGAGAGTGTGAGTGTCAGGAGGAATGAGCCAGATTCTTCTCAGTGAGAGCCAATGACAGGACAAGGGAAAATGGGTGCAAGCTGGAGCATAGGAGGTTCAATCTGGACATGAGGAAAAGCTTTTTTACTGTAAGGGTTACAGAGCACTGGACCAGGCTGCCCAGAGAGGTTGTGGAGTCTCCTTCTCTGGAGACATTCAAAACCCGCCTGGATGCATTTCTGTGTGACCTAGTCTAGGTGATCCTGCTCTGGCAGGGGGGTTGGACTGGATGATCTTTCAAGATCCCTTCCAACTCCTAATATTCTGCTATTCTGTGATTCTGTGATACTTTCTTCCATGGGGAGAGCTGATGCCATATCAAAGCTAATGTTTGGAGGAGAGAGGTGTCTGGAAAGGCTCTGGGAGGTGTTATTCTCATTTCACATGAGCACATGCTGCACCCCAGCAGTGCTAAGGGGGCTACAGCACAGTTATCTCCACCCTGAATATAAGAGTATTCCAGCTTGTGCCAATTTCCAATAGTAAAATGGTGGATTCATTTAGGGCATAGTACATTATTCCATGCTCCTGTAGATCTCGCAGAAACTCCCTGGGACTCCTGATCTTCAAATCTGTTTTCCACAGTTCATTTGGATGCCCCTATGACTGACTGTCAGCCTATGACTAACTTCAGCAATATCAATAAATAAATCAGATTTCTCTTTTTTCTTCTATAAGGAAAAACAGAAATATTTGTATGAGTTAAGCACAAATTATCTGTAAATTCCTTCAGTTCCAAATGTTTAATGATCCTCTGGCAACACTGGAAAGGCATACCAGTAAAGGCAAACCTGGAATATTAGCTATCTGGCAGCAATGGTGGGGTTGGAAACTCTGCACAAAAAGCAAAACAACTGAAATGTAGAATATGAATCACATAAAAGGTTCGTTTCAGAGACCTTCTGGATACCACATGGAGAGTCAGTGATTTTTAGCTCTGTCTGCTACAGTATTCCCTCTTCTAAATTTCCACTTTAAATTTCTAAACATGAGCTAGGGAGACAGATGTGAGCAGAGCAGTAAACTATAGGAAAAATACCTAACTACTAATAACGCTTAAATAACTGTTTCAAGAATATACATAAAATGACAATTATATAGAGATTATGAAAACCAAAGCTATATCAGTTAGGTATAGGCTAGATGGAACAGCTGATACCATGAAATTGTATGCTTCTTTCCAAAACCCTCATATGTGAGGAGCTGTGAATTATCATTCCTTTCCAGCTTAGCTTTTTACAGCTTTTTGGAAATGCTGCTGCTATAGTGCTGTGACCAAAGCAAAGAAGGGCATGTCTGAAAGTGCTAAATGCTGTGTTCTCTCCCAAGTGAAATACTGTCAGCATCCCTTGCTCACATGCCTCTTAGCCCCATAAAATATTTATCAAATAAAAATGTTGCATTCGCTTGACCAGTCCACCTCCCTTCTTCACTTCATTATAGTGATACAGTCCTTTTGAGAGATAGGGCACCACCCTTAACACACACCATGGATATGTCAAAGGAATATGATTTGGGACACCAAACCATTAATTTCTTTGGTGTTCATGCACTACAACACTGTATTTAATCCCCTGGCCAGATAATATGTTTTAAAGGATGTGTTTGCTTTATTCTGTACATGAGTGAGCAGTACTCAATGAGCAGCTGTTCAATTTTTAATTTTATTTTCATGATGTAATGTTTGGTGCAAACCTTTTTCACTGAAAGGGAACTCCAACTTTGTTCTGAAGACAGAACTATCATTTATTCCTGAGCATATTGATGCCTTTTATCACCAGTATGTTGGGATTCACAAATGTTAATTGATCTTTACAAAACACCTGCGACATAAGAAAATGTTATTGGCTTTGATTTATAGATGAAGACAAAAAAGGCACAGATAATTAAGGTAAAAATACCCACGCATCTTGGGTACCCAAGGCACACCTGTGAGCTGAAAAATTCCCTTATTGTGATCTGCTCTCAGTGGTACAAGTAAATAGCTGACCATGACAGTTTGTGGATGCATTAGCATTAAAACGCTTCTAGTAAAAGTCTTGCTGTCATGGATTTGACACATTATATTGGGGGGTGGGAGGCGAGAGGGAGATGCCTAAACGCTGTGACGGAGCCTTTATCATGATTACAAAAGTGCAGAAAACAAGCATTCTTCTAAAAAGTCCCTCATCAATAATATGAGGGGACATCTGTCAGAGTGCAGCCCATTGGCCACCACTGAAACAAGGTGACAAAAGACGGATCTTTTCAAAAAGCCAAGCAGAAAAACCATGCAAGGAAAAAGTAAAGGTAACAAAGCAGCATGAAGGCTCAGATGTAGAATTCTGCTGTATTCAGTGGGATAAAAGATGCCTGTCACAAACGGGCTTGTGCGATCATCCAGGCATGACTCCCACCTGAGCAGTGGCATTGCAGGACACTGGGGATCTGCAGGGACCTCTCATGACATTTCCATTGGCCTTTAGTCTTGTGCTACTTTACTTTTCTTTCCCATTTTCAGAAATCTTAGTATTTCTCATAGCAACTTCAAACCTAGATCCAGATATGAATCTGTAACATGAAGGTATTCAGAACAAAGGATAGAATTACAATGCTGATGAAGTCAGTGGAAATATTTAAACTTAATTTCAGCCAGGATTTTATGTCACTGTCTGGGACTGGTATTGGCAAACTCCACACATGAACAGCTAATTAAAGGAAGAACCCCTCCCTGAACAACACTGAAATTAAATTAAATTAAATGCAGATGGTAAAAGGAAGTTCTATTTGACCTGGGAGAATAAAAGGTTTTCATTAAGTAATCTCCTCATTGGAAAACAAAGGTAAATATAATTATGTCTATGGCCTTTTTTGTATTAATTTTGCAATTATTTGCAAGGTTTTGCTTTAAATCCAAATATATTAAGTTCAAATGTTCAGATACTTTCTAGCCTTTATTCCACTGCCGTGATATTTTCAATTCTAATAATTTAAATTCACCTTGTTTTGTCTGGACTTGCAAATAATCTAATTAGGGAAACACAAACAATCCTAGTGACTTATATAACTTAGCAACCATCATTGCTTCCGAAGTTCAATTATTCACAATGAATTACTCACAAGACAATCACATGGGAAACCTGTTTTGAAGAAATACACAAATCATTTCAGACATCCAATCTAAGCGCTTGATAATCAGCTCATAACAGAAGCAGACACAATTAGACTAATTGTTCATTATAAATTATTCACTCAGCTCTACACTTGTTAATCTAATGTCAATTGATGTTTACGTGTGAAAAGAGGAAGAAATTGCACTTTGTAGACTGACTAGCTTCAGACATCGTCTGCTGTTTGTTGTGATTTATGACAGCTTTGCATCAGCAGATTCAGCTCTAAATTGAGTTGAATCCCCATTCACAGTCCGTGATGCCTGGAGGTGATGCAGCTATGACACGCCAATAGAAACTCAAGATCCAAAACACGTTATAGCTAAATAAAATGTATGTTGCTTTGTAACTTAAAGGATAAGTTGGCTTCAAAGGATATTCTCGCTTCTTCCTGCCAGTGGTTAATAGCTACTTTTCTTTTTTTCAACAAGTTGCTACTATTTTTTGAAATCTGATTTGAATTAAGAACTACCTCCCAGAGGGAATGAGGAGCAAAGCTGTCTTCTTTAGGAAGACAGTTGTCAGAGTTCAAGTAACAAGTCCTGGAGGCATTCAAAACAGTAGATAAAATAACAGATCAACTGGAAAGTACTGTGCATAAATAGATTGAGTAGGCTATTTATTTTATTTATACATATAAATAAATGCATATGCATATTCATATGCATATGGAAATGAAAACAGTAGTTGCATCCCTCTGCAACATGATATTTAGCCCATCTTTCACAGATTTTTTTCTACAAACAAACTGGGCTCTGTGATTTTGGTTCCCAGTCACAGAGCTTCTTCACTTTTCCTCGAGACTTTGAAGATCATTATTAGAGATGGACATGTTTAACTCCAAAGTTTTCTCAGAATGCAAAAAAAAAAATATTAAGAAAGAATGCCTCTATGAGTCAGCTTTATGAAACACCGGAGTATACCTCATACATCTCGTATTACCTACGGCTGGAACACAGAGCAGAAGATTACAGAATCCACCTCCAAATTCAAAATATGTCTGCTCTCCTCCGACCTGGGCATCTAACAAAAGAAAATTTGAAACATCGCAGTGAAGTTTCGTTTATCAGCTTAATGGCTATTTTGCCACCTATGGAGTAACCCTGTCTCGCACATTGCTCAGAAGGTTAACAACGGATAGATACCATGGTTTGTTAAACAGAAAATATTCTTCATAAAAATTTGCTCTATCTGTTATCTCCCCCACACAGAGAGTGGAGGGAGCCTGGAGGGTGCTGATAAAAAGGATTGTGCTAGACAAATTAATGGAAAGGTTCTGTGCCCAACCTTTAAAACTTGTCACTCAGACTAAGCAATTCATTGTGCAGATAAGCTATTTCTATGGAGTCCTTTTAAAGGGGGAATGCTTGAGTGCTCTTCTTTTTCAGGAAGGGTAGAGAAGAGAATTGAGGCATATTCAAGGAAGATGTGGACTGAATACAAACTGTGTGGCCAGAAGTCAAGATATTGTTTGTATTATCACTCTCCCCTTTTTTTTAGCATAAACCTCATCTCTTAAATGAATTAATAGCTTTTTAGTCACTTCATACCAAACTGAAATGCTCATTTCCTGAAAATACTATACATTTTAGTGGCATGATAAAGGTTTTTTTATAAAGTTCAACTATACTTTTCAGAAAGAATACGCATCATATATTTTAAAGAACTTGTAAGAGTTTCACAGATGTGCTGTGACCACAGTATATCATTTTATTCACATGTATGAATTCAAGGTGTGCATTGCAACCCCTGCAGCACAAGATCAGATTGTGCCCTTTGCTCAGCACATCCACTGTATTTAAAGCACTAAGCAGACTTTGACTTGTCTGTCTATAATATATGAAACACTTATCTTCAATAACTGTGAAGTACCAATGTCAAGTCATTTCAGACTGTTTTTCCATACAAGTATCCAGATCCTCAGCAGGGTAAGTGCAATGAAGTTACTGAACACCAGGTATCACTAGGAAAGGATGTTACCTAACATCTTAGCAAGAACACCTAGGAGTAAGTAATATTTACAGCTTCTATAAGATCTCTTCTAAATTCAGCCTTCGAGCAGAGCTTTTAAGACATTTTCACTCTGAAGTTACCTCGGATCCTTTACAAAATAAGTGACTGTGCACATTCAGATGTATTAAATGTCTGCTTGCTATATATTTGATCATTTTTTTACTATTCCCAACACTGTATTGCCTGTTCAGAATCTGCAAAGACCATGAGCACCTTAATTAGATCTCTGCTGTTTAGAGATATCCAAACCATAGCCTTGCTTCATTCCCTTGAGTCCTTGTAGCCATGTGCTAACACCCACAGGAAAAAGATATTCCTTAGATGAAGGCCTTTATCTTGTGAAAATCCCATGCCATGTGGACCTCCACTTACCATAAGTAATGAGGCTATACACAAGCATTAGTATGTGCAAGGGTAAAGCGGGTTTCAAGACCAGATAAGAAGCAACAAGATGCATGCTCTTTACTAGTTAATTATTTTGAAGAGAGAAAATGGAGGGGCACATGATTAACCTCTAAATAGCTATTGTCTGCCTGACTTTGTAGTTAAAGCCACATACTTACCTGATTTGGGATGTACTTGCTCAGCAATACCCCTGTCCGCACTTTCTTGTCTTCAGCAGTCTGGTGAGCATAATCTGTTTCTTTCACATTTATTGTCAGTTCCACTTTCTGGCTCATATGGATGAACTCCTTTATCCATTCTTGTAGTTCTCCTCTGCTTTCTACAGAGAAAAAATATGACCCAGGAACATGAAATGATTCAGTTATGTTATTTCTTCTACATTTTCTTTTTGCTTCTAAAACCTCCAACTTTCTGCAAGAAAAAATGTTTCCTTCTTCAATATTTTTTCTGTAGAAAGCAGAAAGTCTGAATTTCTAATATCATAACACATTTTATGTCCAATAACAAATAATTTATTTTAGATGCTGAAAAGCCAAAGTACATTCAGTGAGAGAGAGAAAGAGAGCTTAGTAAGTATATTTCAGTGGTCCCACCATGACTGTATATAGGCATCTCCCAGTCTATTCTCGCAATCACTCTATGAGGAAAATAAGTATTATTCCTACTTCATAGTTAGAGATCCAAGATCCAAGAAGATAGAAAGGTGTTTGTATGATGCAGCTTGGTCTGCTTTAGTCTTCCAGCTCAATACAGAGGCCTACTCAGCACAGTGACAGCCTTTCTTCCGTAATGCAAAACAAACACTCAAGATACGGTCTTACTTTGCATTGCCACTAGAGAAATTTCTATCTTCCCTCAATGATGATAGAGGAATATATATAATATATATATATAAGTCCACATTTAAGTCAAGTGCATAGGCAGAGTTGTAGAGAATACAGAAAGTGTCAAAGATCACCATCCCAAAATTGAGAACTAAAAGATGAAACTGAGAAGACTGAGGGGGGATCTTATCAATGCTTCTAAATATCTAAAATGTAGATGTCAGGAGGATGGCACCAGACTCTTCTCGGTTGTGCCCAGCAACAGGACAAGGGGCAATGGTCACAAACTGGAACACAGGAGGTTCAACTTAAATATAAGGAAAAACTTCTTTACTGTGAGGGTGACAGAGCACTGGACCAGGCTGCCCAGAGAGGTTGTGGAGTCTCCTTCTCTGGAGACATTCAAAACCTGCCTGGATACGTTCCTGTGTGCACTAGGTGATCCTGCTCTGGCAGTGGGTTGGACCAGATGATCTTCAGAGGTCCCTTCCAATCCCTACCAGTCTGTGATTCCGTCTGATTCCTTTGCATGTCTTCTGTATCTCTGGCTTGACATGCTAGCTCTTTTGTTAGGAAACCATTGGCTGATGTTGTCTGTACCCAGTGCTTAAAGAGGCCTATACAAATAATAAATAGTGGGCCTACCAAAGTAAAAATCATAATTTTCAGAAATGCAAGACAGGCAGATGTGTCTAAGGGACCTGGAGCAATCCTATAGCTATGAGATCTAAGTGCAGGAAGATATTCAAATGGACGGATTTCTGAATAAAAAATAAATTTAAAAAAAAGTGTCTCCTTTCTAACTTTGTAGAACTTATTTCTGGCTGTATTTGTGTTCCTGTTCCTACAGAATCATAGAGAAGCAGGGCATCCTTCCTACGTATACTAATGCCTCCTACCCCTTTGGGAATGCTCCAGGTGGCTGGCAGATGGTGGACAATGACCATGGAAGTGTTGAAACAAGTATTTTCAAAGCTCTACACAAAAAGATACAGATGCAGAAGTGTTTTACCTTGGATGTTTATAACACTGTGATCATTTAAGAATAGGGATTCACATTCAGACAACTGTATGAATCATTCTATTATTTATCATACATTTTCCAGTGATTAATCTACATCTCTGTTGGTAGAAAACTGAGTAACAAAAAACCTGGCTCTGCAGGGAGTTTTGCACTAAAGTCCGTTCACAGAGGGAACCCGCAGCCAGCTTTCTAATCTCAGGAGCAACTTTGGTCTTTCAATTATTTCACTGCTAAACAGGAAATGAATTTTCAGAGCTTCAGTAATTTTATCTGTTCTTTGCAAGAAGCGTTACTGTGTTGAGTTTTTTTAACTTAAAATAAAACATAATTCCTTTGTGCAGCATGGCACTGGTAGAATTTTTGGGTTGGGCTTTTTTTTCCTAGCATGGATCTGTTAAGGAATTTTCACATTAATATGTGTTGAGTGCCTTACAATGGATCAGTTAGAAATCACTGCAGCATCCAGATCTGGGTGCTAAATGATTGCTTGAGAAAAATGAAAGCTGAGGTGAAAAATTGAAGGAATATAGAGACTTTCTAATGTAGATCTAAATAAGATATGATAACCCACCCATCTGGGACTAAATTAAGGCTCTCTATGTATAAAACATAGGAAAAGAAGCTTATATTTAAAGTACTTTACAGGAAGAATCTTGCTAGTGGTTCTTCAATGGGTCACTTACAGGAAGGTACAAAAGGCTTATGTGGCCATATGACACATATTATAACTTACACAGTTTTTTACAGCAGTGAAGTGTCTCCTCCTAAGGCTACAGTGAATCCTCTCAAGACTTTAAAGGTCTCTTCCAACCCAAACTATTCTATCATCCTATGGCTGTTCTAGAAATTTCTTCTGAAGGCTCAAAATGCTGTTTCCACACTCCCTTCCTACATAGAATAACAGTACTTTTCCCAGAGAACGAGTAATCCAAGATGCTTTCTTTCCAGACTGGTGGAAAGAGAATATTGAAATAATTTAGTTTGCTGGTGAAGCAAGGTGTCACTGTACATTGTGCTGTGTGTGAGAGGCAGTGCAGTACTGAAATACTGCTTGAGTGCCAAAATGCAAAGCAGAACCATCCAAACCAGGACTTTTTGCATGTTTTCAGACTAATCGTGAAATGAGCCAAATCTCTAGACTAAGCCCAGTTTCTTTGAACACCTTGAGCAGATTGAAGGTGAGAGGGCTTCCTCACATCTGGCTAGATGCAGAGGAAGAGGATAAATTTAGACTAGATATTGGGAAGAAATTCTTCACTGTGAGGGTGGTGATACACTGCCACAGGTTGCCCAGGGAAGTTGTGGATGCCCCCTTCCTGGAAGTGTTCAAGGCCAGGTTGGCTGGGGCTTTGAGCAGCCTGGTCTAGTGGAGGTGTCCCTGCCGATGCAGGGGGTTGGACTGGATGAGCTTTAAGGTCCCTTTCATCCCAAACCATTCTGTGATTCTGTGATTCTATGATTTAACAGAATAAGAAAACCAGGAGCTGCACTGTGCCTTTTGGAAGCCCCTTACTTCTCCCATGCTTCAAAGGGCTCTTCCCTTCTGCTGACCCCAGCCAGGGTACATTTGCAGGAAATAGCAAATGTGAAGGCCTAGCTAAGTAGCCCTTTCACAAACAACCCAGATCAGAAACACTGTCCAGAGTACTTAATTCCTTTTCATTCTCTCCATTGTCAGACAATAGCCAGGCACCACACAACTCTGCGATAATTTCTAAATGTGTTCCACTACCCTATATAAGATACTTTTTCAGCATTGAAGTGTGCTGCTACTATTACTCCATGTATATTCGTTCCTGTTTCTGCTGGCCAAACACTTGGTTGCTGCTTGCTACGAGACACAAACGAAAACTGGCAGGAAATGGTCTTTTGAATAAACCAAACCTGATCGGAAATCATCCATGCTCTGCCTGTTGTATCTGGCTGTGTAAGAGAAGACTGACAGTAAACATCAGAGCTGAGTCTCTGTCTTTGGTGCCAATTAAATTAAACAAAGCCTACAATTCTGATAGCTGGGCAGGGACTCTATTAACAGATCTGGAAAAATAAAGTGTCTTGTGCGAAGTCCATGAGCTTTTAGGCCCTGGCTGTGCATAAAATGGATACATCATTATATGACCATTAGAGATAAAGTTGATTTTCAGATGAAAGTCCATCAAGAGGATGGGGGTCCAAACTTCATTATCTGCTCAGCACTCAGAGCTACTGCATAATTACTTTTACATTCAGAGCACTATGTGGAATGGAAAAGGCATGCTCTGTAACACCCTTCAGTAGTTAATGGATGTGACTGAGGTAAGTTTCTTCAGTGGGGCTTTCTGCCTTATCCTACTTACTCTACTCTTCCAGCGTGTTCTGGGGGAATTTTTTTTTGGCATTTGTCTGTGTAATTTCAAATATCTTTTTCCTACAGTTCAGTATCAGAGGACATGACTCAATTTCTTCATTATAATATATCTCCATTTAACTGAAAAGCCTAGCAGGAATATATGGTACTTCCTTGCTCTAAAAAAGCGGGTGGCTTTGAGCTCACCTGTCCTCATGATTTTCTTCTTATTATTCATCTATATTATCCAGATGAAAAAGCTTCAAGATTTTAAGATACTCTGCACTTAAAAACAATTGGTTCCAGCGGCAAACAGTCATTTGAGTTTCCTGGTATTTCAGGTTCCTGATTAATTAGAAAGTCAATCGCTTGATATTTTTACCTGATTTTGCCCTCCTAGTCTGTTAGTACAGAACATACACTAGGAATTAAACAGTGTTGATGTTTAAAACTGAAATACCTGCCCCTTCTTCCTCCTCACTGAATCCACTGATATTTTACCACCAGATCCAATGAGTGCTCAGTAAAACACATTAATTACTGAATTTATCCCAGAAATTTAGTAATTTTTCATCTTTTATTATCATCATTTTCATGAGGGTTGTAAATACTAGTTTTTATACACATAAACAGAATTAGAGAGAATGGCTGCTTCTTTTTGCACATCAAAGGCATCAGGCAGGAAGGAATACACAAAATGGAAGAATTCAGCACAGTTTGTTTCTGACAGTGAAAAACAAAGAAGTTGCTGGAAAATCTGTCAGTGATTGTGGGGTAATTTAATGTTGTCTAATCTGTCTTTTCAATGTAGCTATCTTAGGTACTGTCCCAGTTTGAGCTAAACAGAACTAACACTTCATTCAGTGATTTTACTTTTCATTTAAGTCTCTTCTAAGTGACTGTACTTTCTGAAACTAAGAGCATGTTTTTCCAAACAGTGTCTGCTTTTTGGAGAAAGCACTTGATTGTTTTCAGTTACTGTTACAAATGGTATGTAAATACGGCTTTTGCTCATACTTGCTTGTATGGAGACCAAGGCCACTGCCATATCACGGGTGCCGTGTTGAGGTATCATAACTGAGGTGTCACACCTGTGGGGAGGAGTGGACGGGACAGATGACCCAAAACTGACCAACGAGGTATTTCATCCCATATATACCATACTCAGTATAAAGCTGAGGGGTCACAAGGGTCCCTTTCTTGGAGGGGAGGAGGGGTTAATAGATAGTATTTGTTATTTGTTTAGTGTCCAGCACAGCTCTAAACTGTGACAGGTACTTCCACAGCTCCCTCACCTATCTAGTGCCTTAGTTATCTGGCTACAGCTTGGCACCTGGCTCAGGTAGATATGAGATGTCTCTACCAGTGAGTCCACCCTGGGTAGAGCTGCTGCAGAGAGCAGATCACTCTTTCAAAAAAGCAACCGGTATGGTAGGTAGCAGGTAGGATGCAAAATCAGGCAGTGACACTGGGAGACATTCACCTTAAATCAAAGAGAATATAAGCTCCTCTTTAAGTCTAACATAAGAGTATGTGTAACTCTGAGGCTATAGAAGAGTCTGAGGAAGTAAAACCTTTGAGCTAGAACTACTTTATCCTCCAGGATTATTTATTTATTTTGTGGTAAGAAAGAAATTCTTTTCCTCAAAAATAAATACTGATGATTTTTCTTTTGAACAGGCAATTCACTGTATTCAAATGAATGACATCTATTCCTTAAGCTATTAATGTCTCAGGAAATAACCTATTTTTACCTTGGTCAGAAGTTTCTTAGTTCCATTCTTCTGAGATAAGGGTTCAGATTATTCATGTTGTTTTGACATATGGTTTTTATGTGGGTAAAGCTTCAGTTAACCCTCATTTCCTCATTAATACATATAGCCCTTCCTCTCTGCTCCTCCCTCTTCTTCTCCTGATTCCTTGCTTTTCAACCAGATAATATTAGAATTTCACCTGCTGGTGAATGAGCTCTTTTGGTATTCATTTCTGGAAACAATTTATAACACAGGCTGTGAAGGGGCTCCTAATAGCAATGCAGGTGATTATCTGGCTACGTATCTTGGCTATAACTTCTACTAACAGGTTAGAGGAATATCTAGTCCATTATATTTGAACTTTAGAGAAGGAGCAGTGGGGAAAAGTATGAGTATGAAAGAAATTGATAAGCCACCAACCCCTGTTTTATCTTTTCACAGCTCCCACCCCAGATCCTTTCCTGACTGTGGTTCTGTTCAGCTCTGATTTTAGTTTCTAGGGCAGCAACAAACACATGTGAATTGCCATCCTGAGACAAAACCAAGGTAGTAACCTAATATTAATGCTAGATTCAGGCATTCTGCTTGCAAGAATTATTGCTTTCTCAAATATTAGGATACAATGCTGGATTTTTGTCAGAATTATGAACAGCCTGTCATGAATGTATTAAGTTTATTAAAAGCCATTTCCTGATGTCTGTTAGTAATGCTTTAAGGCAATCTGTTGCTCAAACCACTAAGGGTCACAGCAAAAAGGTTCATCATTCTAAGACAAGGATAAAATCTTTTAGGAAAAGAGAAATGGACACTATTTCAGTTTTTAGTTATAGGTGGCTGAAAAATGAATTTAATATAAGACACTTCTTTCTGTGTTTGCTCCTTGGCCAGATGAATGATTTGCTGTCATTTCTTCAAAAAAGGCTGGGTGACATTGTTTGGAAAGGGTTTTATGTCATCGTATTCTTGTCCATAGCTTGCTCATTAACTGTCTCAGGCCAGTCTTGTTTTTGGCATTCTTTACTTATAATTTCCTGTTTATACAGTGCTGCTACCATCTTAAATCCCAGGGTATTCCTTTGGTTGTCTCCACCATCCAATCACACTTATAAGAAAAAGGAAAAAGACTCAACTAAGTTTTGTAGAAGTGAAAATTCATGCTAACACAGTCATCTGAGAATTCACAACACTTTCAGGGCAAACGCATATTGGCATGATTAATTTTAAATTTTCTAATGAATGTTATCGCTAAAAAAGTGCAGCTTGTATGAATATTCATGGGAGCAAATAAACTTTCAAATATCACACTGAACTAATTTCATTAGAATGTATTTTCATAATGGCATTTTGAAGTCGTCTCACAGCTCTCATGTATATTATTTCATTTTTTTTAAAGCATTATTAGTTCCCTCTCCATCTGTTAGTAAAATAATATGTCACTAGTACTCTGAATAATACTGAATAAAGTTACTGTAACAACTCATAAAATATATACGAATAAGAGACCTGCATATATTCTACAAGGCTAGGTATAGATTTGTATGGTATTTTGGGGAATGTAATTATAAAAGTTACTTCTGCATGTTAGTAGCCAAATATCTTGATTACTTAAAAAGATTAGATTGTGGATTATCTAATCCCAAGATAAATCTTGAGTTACAGAAAAATTGTACCATCAGAGAAGATCTCCCTTTACACCCAGGTGTTATTTGTGGAGTCTGAACCTGTTGACTAAGGCAAGCCAGCTGTCTGTGCCGCAAGCACTTCAGCGAGCAGTCACAGACCTCTTTGCCAGCAGATTCGTGGGATGGCAGCCTCAAAGAGTGAGATGAAAACTAGCATCTGGGAGCTCCCACTTCCACCAGCACATCTGAATCCAGAGAAGGATATTTGTTAAGAGGCCAAGATGCTGAGAAGTGTCTTCTTATACTATCATACAGGGCAGCAAAATTAAGATGGCAAAGCTTTTCAGTGGAGATCTCCATTAAGATTAAATGGTTTTGACATTTCTGTTAAAGCTTCAATAGCATTAAGTCAGGAACAACTGAAAGAGGGCACACAGGACTGCATTTGCTGGCACTCTGCTGTTGTTCACAAGAACTCAAACATCTATTCACACTCCTGTTTCCTAAAAATACAAATACAGGGTGCAGGATTCCTCTAATGTGACCATAATGATGCTACATGGTTTTGTAGGGCTGAAATCTCTCACATGTGCAGCACAGCTCTGTTGCTGGAGCCAGCAGAGCGAACAGTGCCAATAGCAGCCATTGGCCTATGTGCAGCCTGGCCGCAGGAGGCTGATGGCTCCAACCCTTCCCGTTGCCTTCTCAGCAGAGGTCAGCAGGCGGCAGGAGGGCTGGGTGATGTGCCAGCCTCGGGAGGCAGGTTCTCACACTCCCAGAGCCTGCTGCTGCTATGGGCTGTCTCTTTTCATCTGCTTTCCCTAGTCCGTCTGCTCCACATTTTTTCTTGATCAAAATTCTCTATCTTTACCTTCAGCTTGCTTTCCCCTTTCTTCTCACCTCTCGTTTCTGTATTCCAGCTGTCATCCCAATAAGGTGAGGGGGAGACAAAGTACTGTTTTAAATGAAGAAGCATGAATTGGAGATGGTGGGCTGCTCTTCACCAGCTCAGATCTGTTTGCTATAAGTGATTCATACCTCCAAAAGCAGGTACGTGTTATGAAATGACACAAGTCAGAACCCACTCTGAGCAGTACTAGTAAATGTATTACATATTAACTCTTACCAGACAGCACCCTGCCATTGCGAGAATTTCATTGTTGTTAAAATTTCAGCCCCCATTTGTCATGATGCTGCTTGTTCTGGTCAGATGATAAACTTTCATATGGTTATTCCTGGTTTTGGTCCTTCTTTTGTGAGTCACATATATTCATTCTCTGAGCTCAACTTAAGCCTATATTTCCTTATCCCTACAAAAGCCAGGTCTTTGCCAACTATGATGGCTTCCATAGTGAATGAATCTATTTCATACATACAATTATAGACTGTATTTTGATCAGCATTTCTCTTACTGATTTGGAAATGGATTTATCTCCTTCTCAGAAAGCTGTTTAGAATGGGTTTTGCAAAGAGCATGTGCACTGCTTCAACAAGCAGCTCACAATGTTCCTGCCCATTTCTCCTTTCCATACTACTGCATCAAGTTCTTCAGTGAAACTATCCTAGCTGCAGACAGCAACAGAAGGTCAGTAGCTTTACTGCTAAGGCTGCTGAAAGCTGTTTTGGTAACAGTTTTGTTGAAAATTCTTATAAAGTTTCTGTTGACAATGGCAAAGCCAAGATAGTGTCCTCATAGACACTGGCTGCTACTGTAGGATTTTAGAAGATTTAGGTCATGGATTAAGCCAACGAGATGAGCATCTACTTGCATGTTACCTAGATGTCTATCCTCATTATTTCCCCACTCCTAGCTGACACCACAGCTATTGGCTTCCCAGTCATTTGGGCCTTTATTTCTATGCTGCTATCAGAGGACTGTTCAGCATTTTCAGATCTTGTTGTGAATGTTTGTCATAAAGAGGAACTTTAAGCATGTTGAGTTTCTCAGATTCCATCAGAGACTGGTAAAAAATTGAGTAAATTATTATTTCTAGGTTTGTTTGATTAAATTTTACTGGATTGACCAAATGATGTCAAGTAAACTTTTCTGATAATTGACCAGGTTTACTAAGATGCAAGTCAAGACTGTAACAGCAGGAACGAAATCAGAGAAAAGGATCAAAAGGCCAATGGAAAAAAAAAGATACAGTGAATCAGAGAGAATACTGATAAAGAAATGAAATACATACAGAAATTTGTGTCACCACAGATGAGAAGTGAGGACTTCAGTAAGATGATGCATATAAACATAGCATAAATTAGAGCATCTTGGTATTTAATAATTTGCTGGCTTTGATATGCTAAAAATAATTGAAACTGCTCGTCTAACAAGATTTATAAAATCTTTATCATTGCAAAATCCTATCATCATCAGGATGATGTTGGTTCCTTAGGATATAGCATCTGGCAAATTAGGATGCCAGATGTTTTTTATTTTTCATTTTGGTAATAACAGTGAAGCTACTTTCTGAACAAAAATTCAGTGCAGAAATGTGCCTTATTTGCATAGAAGTCTGTAGAAAAAGCTGAGAGAGCTGACAGTTCTGGAGGTGCTTTGTAGTTAGTTATCAACGTCTGTTATAGGGTTTTTCATAGTACAGTGTATTGTGTTCAATGTAATTAAGCATATGTTGGAAAAGAAACAGAAAGGATAGTTCACAGTGACTGTTTTACTATCCTCCTTTACTGAGCATGGTATGAAGGTCTCTAGGACAAGAAAAGATTAAGGAGGACAAGAAAATGAAAGGAGACTGATTTACCTAAAAAGTCACCCTCTGTCTGAGGGGGAAAGCAGTTGTTTAGGTCAGCCACATTGAAAATATGTTATGTACAAAGAGGGATTTGTCTGAAGAACCATGTATCTCTGAGGTGGTAATTCATCAGGGAAGACAAAATAATTCACTTAGGACTTGTTATCTGAAAATACACCTTTCTAACACAGTTGTTTCTACCTCTCAATAAGCAATACTTTGGTTTAAGGAGGATCTTGAGCCATGATACAACTCATTGGTCATAAGTCCACAAACAAAAACTTGCCAGGACCAGAATTGAGTTGGGTGTCCCAGGTAAGCTGGGTAGAGGCACAAATCATTGCAGGTCTGGGGCTCCTGAAGGCCTCTTCTTGCAGGGAGGACTCTTGAATGCTATGTAGGAAGAAGGCCTGACTTCAAAGAAAGAAACTAAGGGAGCTCAGAAAAAGAGGTATGGCCAGATCCTCACCATGCAGCACAGATCTGTAATGTAGCATACTCAGCTTATGTTTTCGGTGATGGCCTAGGATAAACTTTTCAGAAATGGCTAATGATTTGAGGTGTTTTTGTTATTAGATACCCAAATACAATTCAGTGAAGGGATATGACTTTTAGAAAGTGCTCAGAACCTACCCACTGAAGGGAAAGCATTATGCACTGTCTTGGCACTGGACACCCAGAAATTGGAGTACGTCAGTCATATTTGAAAAGCTTTTCTAGTGTGGCTGAGTGATAATGTTAGAATAATGTGATGCTGGGTATTCTCATGAGTCTTCCCTGGGAATCCCTCAGGGAAAGTCTTTCCAAATCAGATGGGTTGCTCTTCTCCATCCAGTCCTGATCAAGCTTAAAAATAAAAACCTTGGCTGATTTATACAAAAGCTGTTTTCACTTAATGTCAAGAGGTTTTTAGCTAGTATAGATGCATCTCACTAGCCATCTGTATGACACAGTAAGTATCAGTCTTGCACCCTTTCTGTGCTTACCTGTAAGTGACTCCCTCTTGATTCTTCTCTTTAAATCCATCCTTGTTGGCTTGACAGCTCTTCTCAGAAATATCTGCAGCCTACTCTTACTGAGTCCAGACTAACATTTTGTCTGAAGTCTTGTTAATATTCCATGTTTCTTTATTCCCTACCCTCTGAAAAATATATTCCTGACTCTATTGAGTCCTGTTTTCACTAAACCCTTATTGAAGTGAATAGCGTCAAAGTAAAACAATAATAGACATACGTATGAAAGAAACTATAGAAAATCAGGTGAAATAGTTTCCCGCTTCAGTAGCCCGTTCAGCACTTTTGCAGTGACTAAGAACAAGTATCTGACTGAAATTTTCCTTTGATGTTAGTTCAGTGTGAAAAGTCATATTATTTAATCAGGCATAAATGTAGTTCTGTTCTGACAGTGGACTTGATAAAAATGGCATCCCAGGTTTCCATTTTTGATGTAGCTCCAGTTCACAAGTGCTGTTTAGAAGAGAAATATCTTTTTAGTGACTACCACATACCTTCCTAAATCCGGCTTCAATCTGTAAGTCAAGCTGTCCTCTTTCCTAATTTATATTAATAAGTTAACAGTTAAAAGTCGTGCAAACCACCTTTGCAATCTCTTTTGTCTTCTCCTGGGTGATATCTCTATTACTGTCAAATACATAGTCAACCTCAACATGTTCATCAGCTTCCACTCGTATCTGTGACTTTGCCAATTTACCCGCCAATGACAGCCTGGAATTACTCTTCACAGCCTTACACTGCTCTATGGAGACAGAGTCATAGTTTTGGTTTTTTTTTTCCACTGGTGATTTATAAGAGAGCAGAAGCCAGCTTTGTCTCTCGGTGCTCACCAACCCTGCTGCTTCGGCACAGGTAAATGTTGGCTAGGTGAGGTTGCAGCCACGGTTTTGAATTAGCATGGGGAACAGCTGCTGGGTAGTCAGCAAGTCTGGTATAACGACTTAGCAGAGTACAACCCTACTTGGTTCAAAAAAGAATGAATTTTCACATAAACATGCTAGTCAAATGTGCCAGCAAGTATCAGAGAGCTCTTCTAGAAGGGGAAACAAAAGTATTACAAATCTGAAAGAGTCAAAAAAACTTTAAAGCAGGTTTCTCTCTGCAGACACATAGATTCAAATAACAACTTGAGAGTGTCTGCTTATTATTCAAGTGACAGATTAAATATTTATGATATATCAATGACACTTCCACTCATGTCAGTTGGACAGTTTCATTCCAGTTTGTGCATATATTAGATTAATACACATCACAGTAGTTTCATGTTTTTTTCTTCTCTGTCATAAGTCTACTGCATTTTTATCTCTCTAAAAATGATATTCCAGTTAGCAGAAGACTTCTTCCTGAATTGCTCATCGCTTCCTGACATAGCTTACACAAAATTGCCTTAAGAGTTTTGAGGACCTGTGGTCTAAGTCTGTTTAACTGCAAAATGTGTAGAAAACACTGCTGCTCAAGAAACAGTTCTAAGATATTTCAAAAACTGTGAAGATCACCTCCTTGTGCAAGCTAGCATGTTCATAAAACCAAAATTTTGTCTGCTTCAATGTTCAGTACTGTTAACTCTATGACTGAGAATTTAATTTTTCAAATATTCCCATTTATCTTGTAGCAGTTGTTCTGGGGACACACAGATAACTGTAGAAGGAATTCACTTCCAATATATTCCATTGAAAATACACTCAAGCGAACATAATGGGCCACATCATATGATCCCCTTCTAACATGGACTTTGATTCTAAATATGGCAAACATCCTTTGCTTTCTGTGACTACAATGAAAATAGAGAATGTGCTGTGTCCCCCACTAGCTAGCTAGTGCTCTTTGTCTGAGATAAAGGAAACATACATGCTAAACTGTACTTCAATTTACACAAAATGTCAAATCAGATATTGTCCAAGGCAGCCTGCTCCAGCTGACCTGCTTGAACAGGGCGGATGGACTAGACGGCCCCAGAGGTCCCTTCCAGCCCCAACTACTCTGTGAGTCTATGAAACAAATTACTGGTTATTACCTGGGAAGTTATCACAGAGCATTTGGTGTTTCCTTAATGGAGACTCTAGTCCTGGTGGTTCAGGCTGCTGGGTGAAAAGCACAAGGGAGTAGGTCTCCTTTGTGAGCTCCCTTTTGAATAAATTTGTTACTTTCTGTCCTGAGGCAGCTTTTAAAGCCCCACGTGCTGTGTACTTTATGGCTGCCCTATAGTATAAGCATGGGCAATGGCCTGTGCATCGGTGACTGATTGCAGTCTCAGGGCTCTGCTTCCCTAGAGCTGATGCAGCTGCAATAAGTGGTAAGGGGAAGTTAGTGTGAGCTCAGACTCTGGGTAAGAAAATCCAGTTTCTTTTTATTATACACCCTTGCTGGCTAAACAAGCTGTTAAGCTTTGAAAATATTTACTGACATTGAAGAAGAAAAGGAAACCAAGGAGAAGTTTCCAGATGTCCTGATTATTCATTTATTATACCCATTCAGAAGCTGAGAACACTTAACCTTCTTGCAATACCAGTATGCTGTAATATCAAGTCCAAGTCACCCAATTTGCAATTGAAGCCAAGTATTTCCTGCCTGTTCTACTGCAGACACTGAAAACTATTATTCTTTTCCTTTCACAACAGCCTCTTACATGTCTTAGACTCTGTCATGTTCTTCTTCAGTCTTGAGGCTACATGATCTCATTTGTAGTTTCTCCTTAATTCATCCCTTCCAACCTCAAATTGATCACATTGCTCTATACAAAACTGTCCTCAGTCAAACCACATCTTTCTTGAAGTGTCATGGCCAAAACCGGGCACTTATCCACGTGAATCTTGCCTAGTGCTGAATGCATGTAAATACTTCACCTGTTTTGAAGGCCACACTTCTCTTTTTGCAACACCAGGTAACATTTGCCCCCTACTGAATAACTTTATCTCATGGATGTAACTCCTGCTTGTAATTTACTGTAATCCACAGATCCTCTTTTACACAACTGTTTCATATCAGAAGTTTCCCAACCTAAATTTCTCCAGGTCATTATTTCTGCCTAAGTATAATACTTTGTATTCGTTCCTGCTGCACAGCATCTTCTATTTTTCTTACCACATTTGATCTGTTCTTGGTTTTACCATTGGCTGGTATGCAGTCTCAGGTCTGCAGATGTTATAGACAAAAAACAAATAAGAATTCTGCAGGAAATCTGTGACTATTTAAGTTACAATACTGATCTCTAAGGAATCAGTATTTAAAACGGACTGAGCTATGTAACTCAAGCTGGAATGGCACTGTACATGCCTTGTGAAAAAAACACACCTTGCAATCATGGCTTCACAGGGATGGTGTTATCCTGGAGGTTATTGATAATATTTCCAGCTGTGAGAAATAGTTCTGAATTCTAGCCAATCTACTCCAAATCTGAAGGTCTCTGGACAGCGAGAAGAAAAACTATTCTCTATCAAATGGTCTTGAAATCATCTTCTACTTTGGGGAAGGTTTTTAACTTCATTGGCATTTCCTACTACTATTTCCTTTACCAAACACATCTTGCTGGCTTGCCTTTTCTCTCTGTTTTGCCTTACAAATGGATCAGGAGACTACAGTTACTTTTCCTTGTACAGAAACTAGAATAATAGGGCTCATGTGCTTGGCATTTAGGCACTACAGGATAAATGTATTAAATAAAGGTAAAGGGCTGAGACCTTCCTCAGACTCATAAACAATTTAAATGAAAGACTATTTTAAAATATGGCTGCTATATATATCTTTGCATCTCTAACACAGGCAAAATGAACAGATATATCAGTAAAAGTATTGCAAAGTAGCAGAAGAAATCATAGAGTGATGAACAAACTATTTTTAAGAGGAAAATAAATTATGGCTTATAAAAATGCTAAGTGATACAAACATGCCAAAAGCAAGGAAGAATCTGATGAAATACATTCAGGCCACAGGAGAAGTCTGTCAGGGGAGAAGGAAACCTGAATGAGGATTGTTTATCAGTATCGTCTGAGCATTTATTTGACATGACAGTTACAAGTTATTGTTTCAAAATAAAACAGTTCATTTCAACGCATGTCTATAAATCATCATACAAACATATATCTCACTTTCAGATATGCAAGAAACCAAGAGATAAACTCAATTGTTTCTTAAACAGAGATTGTCTCCTTTGCTGTCATTCAGTATTTTTCATCCCAGGGCCCTAAGAAAGATCTAACTGATATTGCTATCTTGTCTGGCAGTAATATTGAGGTACAGCAAAGACATCTCTGGGGCATTTTAAACTTCCTCAAATATCTTTGGTGACTTTATAAAAGCAGAATTGCTGATTCTGCAGATACTGTCCTGCTGATAGAAATACAACCAAATACTGCCAAATCAGAGGACAGAGCTTCAGGAATAACCTCCCATTACTATCAGTAGGACCCAAAAAAGAAAAAGCAAAAAGAAAAGAAGTAAAAAGCTAGAGATGAGATTTAAAAATACAGTTGCCTGGACTTGAAAGGATGGGAAGACACTTCTAGACTTTTGTTTCAGTGATAATATCTGTCCTTGAGCAGATGTAAGGAATTCTGGTATTTTTTAGCTAGCTGGTTACATTTACACAGAAAATAACTGGACAGCATTAGCTCTTAATTTTTTTGTTTCCTTGAATAATGAAGTGTGAAATTCTGACCCTAAAATCAATGGAAATGTTATTCTGACTTTCACAAAGCATCTAATATTTACACCATGCATTTCAACCATGCAGCTTTGCCAGCTGTTGGAGGGACTCCCTAGCCACATCTCCTATACCATCTCTCTGTCCCCATGCCTATTTAAGTCCGCCTTAGCTTTGAGAGGGCTTTCTTTTAAAGTACTGCTTCCCACAATGAATAACAGAAAAACTAGGACACGAGTGCAATTTTTTCTGTCTATAATAAAGTTGGAAGAGATGTTAATGATACAATATATTCTAATAAGGATTAGTTGAATTTATCAGGTGTGGCAGGACAAAACAGCCTAAAATGTACTTAAGAGTTTGCTCTCTATTGGCCCTTAGGTCCCCAGTACAGTAAGTCTAATTGAAAGATAAAATATATTTGAAGTAACTAATTTGCATACAAGCAAGGTCATCTGTCAAGCTTATCCTTGTGAACTACAGAGGAGTGGCCTCTCACCTCAAGAAAAATTCAAACTCTCTTATCTTAATTGCAAAATTATTTCCCATAAGCTCAGACATGCACATGCCTGAATGTATTTTATACTCAGTGGCTTGCATAAATGTGTCTGCAACACCACATTTAAACAGCAAGGAAAAAAGAATAAAAATTTTGGGACACCCCTTCCAAACCCCTACTGTTCCATCTGTGCAACAGTTCTTCCTTTATGAAGGTTATTTATTGCTATAAAGAAGCAAATATAAAGGAAGACAGGGAGAAACATTGATTGGACTGCTACTGCACAGCAATCGTATTTGTTGTGAAATTATGTCCAAGGAATAAAACTTACAATTGCGAACAGCAATCAGTTGGACGCTTTTCAAACTGGGACAGTCTGGGAGAAGAGGATAAAAGGGACCACCACTTCAGTCAGTGCATTTAAACTGTGGCAAATTAAAGTTCATTATTTGCTCATTCTGAGGGAAAGTTAAAAAATACAACTATATACAGGTTCAGACTGTGTGGAGATCAAATGTTAATAAAGATATCTAGGAAATCTGTTCTCTGTAGAGATTAAACAGACAAACGCTTGGTAATACCTGCATGAAAAAAGAGGCCTATGACAGGCAGCAGATAATTTTCTGTACGTGAGTGGGTGTGAGTAAATGTCTAAAACTGAACTTTTGCATTCTCAGGCACAAGCCTGCTACTTGCTCGCTAAGACCAGTAAGGGGTGGTTGTAAATTTTGATAACATCTGGATGAAACAAAGGTGGCACATCTTGAATTCTCCAATTAATATCACTAGTAAAAGTACCAGGAGAAAGCAGGGCTATGCTCAGTCTGGGGACTTGAGGTAACAAATAAGCACATATATCCTTGCCAAGGCTGCAAAGTCATGAAAATTACTCAAAATCTTTCATAGAAGGTTTTCTGAAATCAGAAAATCTGCTGCTGATTAAAAAGGGAGAGGAAGCTGCAGAGATCTCAGCCTATCTGTCTGAATGGTTAACACAGGTTAAGCAAACACACTGATAAACTGACCTCAACTGACAAGTTGCGAAACTAACTCACTGGAAATGAAATCTTATTACTGGCTCTGAATTATTTTACCTTTTGCTCCTTTCAGATACTTTCCTAAAGATTGATCTGATCTGTTCTTCCAGATTAGAAATTAATTTGATAACTTGCTGCATGTTTAAAAAGCAGGTGCATATTTTTATTGCCACTGGGCTTTATGCCTGCCACATTTTACCAAAGCTAATAGTTCAGTTGTACTGCACGGGAATGCAATTGTCAATGTGCAACAAGATGTCTAACTGGTCTTTTTATCTACACAGACAGCATAATCAAATAAAGAGTACAAAAGTCTGGCATCACCTCTCTGCAAAATTCTCTTCTGCCAGTAGATCTATCTAGTTTAAATTGATACACAAATAATGGATTTTAAGGATCACAGCTTGGGTCATCTCATCATGATGACGACTTCTTTGGAAAGAACAAGTTTTGCTAAAGATTTATTTTATAAATTTATTAAAGAATCCCTGACATAGGTGTGGGTTAATAGATAAAATAAATTACAGAACAAGAGTGTTTAAAAAACCTGGACTGAGGATGCTCTAGGGCAGGGCAATGACAGCATAATATACTTACTGTCACTGAAAACATCTGACTAGGATGTTAATTACTTGAAACATTGTGTACTTAATTAGTCCCCTGGGTCTTCAGGCACTGGCTTTTGTCCCTAAGTCTACAAGCTAGTACATGAACAAAGTGAACTGAACAGTTCATTACAGCTCTAATTAACAGATTCTACGCATAAACTAAGATTACGACCCTGACAGATGACAAATAAGCACAGACCCGTCTTGTCATCTCCCAGGCTGTTTTCTTTTCCTTGGAGTTTTCCAACCAGCAGATTCTCACTTCTGCATATTTTCAGCCTCCACAACAGCTGTGTCAAGGTTCCTTGACATCTCAACAATATCAAGCCAAATGATTTCCCAAAATATTTGTTGTTTATCTGTTCTTTAAGGTATCTGGTGCAGAGACAGCTGTGGTCTGCTACGCAAACACAGGGCAAAAGAGCTGATGGGCTGGTAAGGAAACAGGTCAAACTACATCTGCTGTCCTCTTGCTATGGACTTACTCCGATTATTTACCTAGAGATTTTTTTTCTTGTTCTGCTAGCAACCCATATACGCTTTATTAATTTAAAAAGTATATTCAGGTATAATAGTAGTAGTATTCAGGTAAAAGTATGCCAGAATATGTATTCATCTTTATATGCACACAGGTCAGTAAAAATGCTGGAGATTATCATGATAGCTGGGACAGCTGTTCCCACAGACACCCCACTTTCTCTCTGTAGAGACTTCTATAGACACATACATTGTACGGAAGAGCAACAGAAGTCCTGTGGGTCTGTGCCAGGCTTTAGCTGACCTGTTCAAGCTCTATAAGCTTCAATGGGTAAAAACAACTATACAACATCAATCATTTTTGTATACATACAACCCAAATTACATTATACATACAAATTAGGCCATATAAGTTAGGAACTGCCCTCAGTATTAGCTGTATTAGCCCTGAGATACCAGGAGTATTATACAAAGCCAATGCAAAAGTCAGATGATAAATCTGAAGGAAAAATGGGAATCTTTCTTTGGAGGCAGAAGATACCAGTTTTGTAACCTCTTATCTGAACAAGCACTGTACTTCCAGGCTGAACAATTTATTTCTGTGGTCCAACTAGAAAGATCATAATTTTGAATTGTTGGAAGATGAAAGTACCATTCAGGGACTGTCTAATATCAAAAGCAATGGGACAAGTCATACCATAAAAAAGGATAATTTCGAAATGTATTTAGTAAAGGAAAAATCAATTAAGCCAATGTTCTTTCTAGGCATTTATCTAGTCTTCTAAAAGATTAAGGAAGGAGCCAGGCTCTTCTCAGTGACAGCCAACGACAGGACAAGGGAAAATGGGTGCAAGCTGGAGCATAGGAGGTTCAATCTGAACATGAGGAAAAACATTTTTACTGTAAGGGTTACAGAGCACTGGACCAGGCTGCCCAGAGAGGTTGTGGAGTCTCCTTCTCTGGACACATTCAAAACCCACCTGGACACGTTCCTGTGTGACCTAGTCTAGGTGATCCTGCTCTGGCAGGGGGGTTGGACTGGATGATCTTTTGAGGTCCCTTCCAACTCCTAATATTCTGCGATTCTGTGATTAAAACTTTATTTGTTTTGAATTCATACTTGTGTCTGGATGTGATTAATAGAGCTGAAGAAAGGGGAAGAAATCCACAAAGTCTTGTAGTCTTGCATCAAATAGCAAAGCCTGTTGTTTTAGGTCAAAATGCTACAGAATGTCAGCTCTGTTAGTTTTGGGGATCTTAAGGGTTTCTCAAAACTATTTGCTTTTGGCGTGCTAGTTGGTGGTTGGTAGTTAGGCCCCAAATCCTATTTTTTAAAGTTTTAAAATACAAATTAATTTTCCTCTCAAAAACTCAAATGCTCATGAAGAATATTTCCAATAGGAAATGTAAAATTTCTCCTGGTGGGTGCTAAATATGATTATTACTAGGTTATCCCATCTTCTCTGTGAATTCAACCAACCTTTCATTCTGCCACAGGGTTATATAACGCAGATCCTAAAAAGGCAGATTACAACCACTTGTGACCAAGCTTCTTGTTGCTCTGGGTTTTAAACGCACCAAATATATGAACTCACTCTTCAGAGCATCATCAGACAACAAAGGAGTCATGAGTTATTGGCTCATTTTTCACATTTTTGAGAGCATCCAAGTCCAGCTGTTTTGGAGGATGGCTCAGCCTCTCAAAGACTGTAACAAAGTCAGCCTGAGGTGTCGTTATACCAAAAAACCAGCACACCCTCAGCTTTCCAGCGAGTTCCCCAAAGCCTCAAGGTGTTTCTGATTCCAGCCCAGAGGACCTTCTGCCACGTGGTGGCAAGAGGACACCCTCCTGTCACCAAGCTCAGCAGAAACAGGCTCCCTTGTCTTTTGGCACCTGTGCTGGGGGGAAAGCTTAACCACCTCTCAGTTAAAATATTTTTCAATATTTTGCTGTTTTCGAAAGGCCTTAATTTGGGGTTAGAGGGTTAGAGAAAAGAAAGAATGCTACCGCCACCACTAAAAAGTAATTAATGTTTTATGATCTTAAAAAAGGATCAAGGAATGCTTATGCCTTTTTCTATTTTCTGGGGTGGAAGAATGGCGACAGGATTATTGTTGCTTGTATTATTATACTCCAACATCCACCTCAAAGGAGAATGAAGGCAATCCTGTTCATTGTTTTCCTTCCTAATTTTGCCTTTTTCCTTAAACCAAAGTGCAAATTAAAGTATTCAAAGGTTGAAGATAATGAGGTCTTATTCTTTGCTACCTGAAGGACATAATCACCACTGTTTGGAAAGTCTTTCACTGACCAAGGTTTTTTTGCTATGGAGACTTCTGCTACCGCTTTCTTTGGTGTTTACAGTATGACAGAGTATCAAAAGCTTTAAAAAACCAACCAAACAAACAAAAAAACCACCATACAAAAAATTCACCCATTCTCTCACCTTCCCAAAGGAGGTTTCCACTCTTCTCTTCCCCCAGCACTCTTTTTTAATGGCAGCTTTTAAAGGACAAAACTGGCATTCTTCATTCCATAATAACCCTTTTGCAGTGGAAAAGAAAACCTATTTCAGGTTGACAAAACCTGAGCATCTTCATCCCTACTCCAGCAATTTACCTCAGGTGTTCACTGCTGCAGACCCAGCCTTTTCCAGGGCACAGGTGGCAGCGAGACCCTGCAAAACCCTAGGGGCTGGGGTAGCAAAGAAAGGGCAGATGTTCGTACATGTAAAAAGGAAAATAAAAGAACAAAAAAATCTTCATTAGGGAGAGGGTGTTTGAATAACCTAGATATGGACTCCATAAATCCAGCTGTGTTGCGAGTATAGTTGTGTACCAAAAGGAAGACATGGGTCTGATGGCAGTTTTGACAGAAGTAGTCTGACGGATCGGGATCATCCTTTGGTTTGTCCTGGCATAGAGCAAGTGCTGTGAGGCATCTCTCAGTGTAAGGATTTTGATAATTACAGTGGATTTTTTTCCCTGCAAAAAAGTAGTTGTACAGATGCAATGCATAGGGTAGAAGCAGTTATATCGGTATACTATAAACATCTACTAGGAAACTGCTTTTATTTTCTTATCTACATAAGTGAAGCTCATTGGGAGATGCAGGAAGAGCAGCAAATACATTTTATGGCAGAAAATAACAGAAGAAAGGACATACCACTGAGCAGACAGGATGTTTTCTTAGATGTGCCTCAGCTTTGCCCAAGACCAGGCTAAAGGCTTCTCTTTTCAGCCCAGCTGGGCTGCCCTGGCTGCAGCACAGCACGGTCACACCAGACTCTCAGCTGCAGCAACCATAGGCCGCAATTTTCCACCATCAGCCTTGAGCTGGAGATGGCTCTTGAAACACCCTTGCCCAGACATGGGCTCTGCTTCAAGCTTCAGCCTGTCCCAAAGGAGGTCCCTCTGTCTCAGTCGCAGTCCTACTTTTGAGCTCTTTGGCTCAGTAAATCTTTCTGATTTTTTTTTTCCAGGTTACTTTTCAAGTTGGTAGCCACCTTTGAGATGGGGTAAGGAAAGAAAACTAGTACAAAATCCAAATTGTCATGGACAATATTTAGACTGTCTACAGACATTTTGCTGAACTGACCAGAGTCGCTGCTGCATTGCCTCTGCCTTACGGAGTGCTTGTGGATGGGGCTTGTGGCTGCTTGTACAGACACATGAGAGTATCAGGTCACAGAAAATGCTATCATAATCGTACCTCAATTCTTGGGCATAACATCCAGCACACTTCATAGATGCTGGTGATTTTTTTTGTTTCTTTAAATTCATTGACTGTGATAGTGGCAAGCTATTTCTTCACTGAAGGAATTTTTAGGATGATCCTGTAGTGAGACAGTGAGTACATTTAAGAGCAGGGGCTCTTCTAAGCTACTCCTGCTGTAGACAGGAAAATCACCCATGCTGTGTCTGTTTGCACAGGTTTTCTTAGAGAAAAGTCCAAACTGATCCTTATACTGTTAATGAGAAGAAAACCCCTCCACTCCTGTTCTAGAAAATCTGATACAGGTTATTAGATGCTTTCATAGGTTTTAAAATGACTGGTGAAATAATAGGAAACAAAAGATTAGAGAACAGATTATTCTTATGAGGGGGGAGAGGTTAATGGAGAGTTCAGACACCAGCTCACCTAGTATTAGAATATTTAATAATAACTTGATGAAGAAAATGGGGAGCAAGTTGACAGACTGCAGGAAAAAGTTAGGCTGTTTCACCTGAGAGGCCACAGAGGAGAGTAAAAAAAATATTTTTCAGTTATTATACTGAAGGATTTTAATATTGTTGGGGAATACAATGGAAATTGATGAATACCACCTTTTGAACCACCAAATCACATGGAGTTTTGAGGTTCTGTCCTTTAGGAAATTACTTCTGTTTTATTACATTACTGAAGCACTCTATAGACATGGCCATATAACATCATCCAGGTTTAATAATGTAATATATTACTATCTCCTGCTGCTTCCCACTGGCAGCCCAGACTGCCCACAGGCTTCCCACCTGGCACCCAGGATTACCCAGGTCATCTTCATGGACTGCTTCTGGTGGACTCCTCAGAAACAGATGTCTGGACACTTCTGGTAGCTCTGCTGCCTGTGCAGGGGCAGTAGTGCCAGACAGGTGGTGACAAGGTGATGGGTTTGCCACAAGAGTTATATGTGAAATGGGATACCTGATCACACCCTAGCCAGCAAATGCTACTCAATAGTTCCATGGCAGGGAAGGGACTACATGGGGATCTGTCTAGGATCCACATATATGGCTGGATGGACATACGCAGGGACCCCATCTGATATTCTCACCTTTGCTACCACACTGTGACTGCTCAGCTGTTCTGAATCACTCATATTTTAAACTCACTCATTTGTTGGATGAAACAAATACAGGGTGCAAAACAGAAGAGGAAAAGTGCCCTTGTTTGTCAAATATTAATATATGCTAAAGATCTACATACTAACACAGGTCTCAAATATTTATCCAAAAGGTTAGAGGCACAAGAGGAGTATTAATTGTTGATTGCAAATCCTAATTTACCTGGATTCTCATAGCAAATGAGGCAGATCTGATACAGAACAAAACCAAATTATAAACAAGCAAATAATCACAAAGCAACATTTTCCAGAAGCTGAAGTCCCTGTGCAGCCTTACTGAGAAATAGAAGTTCTGAGTAGGAACTCTATGATACTTATACATCTTTCCTAAAATACTGGCTTTAGTCCATCCCAATACAGTCTTATGTTTTGGCAAGAAGCCACTGAAATGGAGTTTGGACTATTGTATATTTACCTTTTATGATGAATTTTCATTTAAAGCTTCTAAACCCCCTCTATTTATATAAGGTTTGTCAGGGGAATACTACTAGAGGCTGAAATTTATGAGTTCATGGTTTGCGTATGAGAGCTCTAGAGAGTAATCCAAGGCATCCTGTGGGTAATTTGTTGTACGTGATTATGCAACTAAGCTTAGATGTTGAAATGAAGATTAAACGATTACAGGATTTCATCTAAGACATTGGCTCCTAGAGTTAATATTCTAGAAAACTATGCAGACACTAAGGAGGGCAAGAACCTGTCTTCTGAAGAAAGTACTGTATTTAGAATACTTGCTTTCAAAAGAGGCTATAGTCTCTTTGCTGCTGTGACTTTCAAATAATGATCCATTTATCAATCTGAGAGTCCACAGAGATTTTTAAGGGACCTGCAAAGAGTAACTATAAAAGTAGTTTATTACTAGCAGTAAATTTACTCTACTGAGTCTGCTACTGCAGTTTTTTAGGATTTCACAGATCAAGAAAGACTGAAAATCACTGGCTTAGCAAAAGAAAATTAAATAAACAGAACAAATAGAAAACAAGAAGAAAATAAAAGTTCCATGCATTACCTCTTCTCAAAAAAAAAAGTATCTACATGAGGCATTCAGTTTGTCCTGCATTCCGCCAGAAGTGTTTTTAGGAGCAGGTTTAGTAAACAAAATAATTACTAAAATAATTATTTGACCTTTATTTCTCATAAGGTAAATGCTATCGGAGAAGTTTTATTAATGTTGAAGTAATAATGCTTTCCTCCTTAAAAATCAGAAGATAGTTTTCAGAAAAATTGTTTCTGCAAGTTTCCATGTCCAGCTGCCTCAGTTCTATTTGTTTCTCCTCACTATTTTCCCCAAAAATATTTCAGTGACAATTCAAAAAGAATTATCATGGGGGACATGGCTGAGGAGAAAAGTGGCTTGCGAGGTGATGGGACAAAACAATTGAGGCAAATGGGAGGGCAACTCATTGGAAATGTTGTGTAAAGTAACTAAAGGAAAGAAGAAATAGAAACTAAGAGCTGTCTTTTCACTCTACTGCATTAAGTGACAGAAAGATATAAAAAAAATATATTAAAAAAGAAACATTTCAAAATTTTAATTTTTAGGTTTTTAGAAATGAAAACAGAACATCCTTTCAATCAAATGTAGATGCCTCCTCTATTTTGAAACACCCAAAAAATTTCAAACAACC
The DNA here is from genome assembly GCF_000695765.1 of Mesitornis unicolor. Lineage (NCBI taxonomy): Eukaryota > Metazoa > Chordata > Aves > Mesitornithiformes > Mesitornithidae > Mesitornis > Mesitornis unicolor. The sequence goes on from NW_010190036.1 coordinate 53,240, forward strand.
ACATCTTTTTCAGATGAAATAAGGTTTACTAACATTTTTATTGTAATGGTTGTGATGTTCACCTCAGTGCCGGAATCCCGATTTCACAAGTTACAGGGAAACAAGGTAGCAACCCCAATGCAAGGCAGTACCTGACCAAGACAGGAACAGAGCCAATGTCCTACTAACAGAGTGAATTTCCTGTCTGCCAGAGCAACTTTTATCCAGTTATCCTGCCTCTCACTATCTTTCTACCTACAACAAAAAAAGAGTGAGAAAATACTCCAAATCTAACACTGCCTGTGGTTTCATCTTGGCATGTGCCTGTGATCTGCTAAGCAGGTGGGCTGAAGGGGTTCTTGTCTTCAGAACCAAGGGAGTGCTCTACAGCAGCGGTAAATTACTACAGCCTTTCTCTCTGAAATGCTGAAAAGCACAAAGTGACATATTGACAACAGCAATGCAACAGATGTTTTGCAAGAGTTGCTCTATTAACTAAACATCCAAAAGCAAACCTTAGGTTTGTACAGGAAATAACTACTAAATATCCAATATAAAAATCTACAAACAAGTAGAATAAAGAAATACTATTCCAAGATGAGTAAAATAATATTTGAAAATATTCAGGTCCTGTAAAGGATAATTTTCTTCTGTAAGACAGATTTTTAACTCAAGAATTACAATCAGTTTATGATTGGATTTTTGTAGAAAAATTATTTCTAGCAGATAATAAAATTATCACTAACAAAAAAATTCATTTATCTGATCTAAAATGCCCCTGAATGCTTCACTAATTTTCTTCTTGAGCATTTTAAGCATCTTTAGTTATCCCACCAGTCAGGTTGTTGTTGTCTGATGGTGCATTGTCTTAACACATTATGTTTTGAAATTAAGTAAAAAGCATTTGACAATTACATGTCACCAGGAAGATTAAACTCTTGCCATGTAGTTTAAAAGAATGTGTTTTGGTGCCAGCTAAAGACATTCCAAATTTATAAATTGGATCTGATAACTTAGAAAGAAAAACTTAAAGATTTGTCACTGACAGATAGGAGACTCCAGTGCATTTCCTAGCTCCACTCACATGATGAGGGTCACACAATCACTGAGTGCTTGAGGTTGGAAGGCACCTCTAGATAGAGATCATCCACTCCACCCCTCCACTCAGAGGAGGATCAACAAGATCATGGTGCTCAGGACTGTGTTTCTCTGAACTAGAAAGCACTAAGTCCAGTAAAGGTCTTGTATTTTATGATCTTCGTTGCTGTAAGAAAGAATAAAGGGGTTTTCCATAGATCTTTCTTCCTGTATTTACTAATCCAGATCTCGCACTACCCAAAACTTTCTATTTTGAAATTCCTCCCAGCTCTCTGGAAAACAGTGCCTGTTTCTTCAGCTGCACACCAGAAACCTGTGGGCTTTGCACTCTCTCTCTTAATTTTTCCAAAATGTATTTTCTTCATCTCAGTTCAAACTCCCCTCACACTTCTTTCTATCATACTCCTCTACTCCTTCCTTCTTCTACTCCTACCAATCCTCACCAGGCTCTGATCTGAACATCCGTAGCATCACAACTGTTCTCAAACAGCAGATAAGACAGAAGGCTACATGAGCATAGTCCTGGGGAATGAGAGATTGATCATGATCAATGATCATCAGTAGACTGAGCTCTAGCAATGGAGCCAATTACATTACATAGCATATCACAGATCTAGTGTAGTCTGGCATATTTTGGAATAAGTCTAAGATAATAGGGTGAGATTCATTCCCATACATGGCTTTAAGTATTTATTTCTTTTGGTGATGAATATTCACATGTCCCACTAAGACTTGCATGTCAAACCAAACCCTCAGAGTGGCCTTTAAGTGGATACAGATCTCCTCTAGAAATGCAAGAGGGCATTTCTACTACATGTGAGTAGAAGGACACTACTGTATAAGACATTGCAAACAATCTTGCAACAAGTGCATACGATCAGAATAAAAGATTCAGGCTTTATATTTCTCCATAATCCTTCCAACAACTATGAGTTTCTCTACCGCTATTGCCAAGTTACACACAGCTCTATCAATTCTCTGGAAAACTGTTCACAGTGACTGCCTAATCTTTGACCAACCCATCTGCTACGTGCTGTTACTGCCACATCCTGTTGTCTATGAAAACAAAACTCTGGGGTTTTTTCTCTCTGATTATTAGGGCATTTATGAGAGTGCTGACCTAAGGATCCCAAATGATGATGTTTTAGTAGTAAGTACAATAAGTCAGATATATATTATCTAATGAATATTTTCAATGTCTTCCAAGGACAGAGTATCACATTTTCTCTACTCTAGGATTTACGATTTTCAGAAAACTACTATTATTGTCTCAGCCTAACCAAGCCTTAGCTTCTAAAGCAATATCACTAAGTAGATGGCGTGAAGCCCTGTTTGACATCCTAATCTGAATCAAAGCTGTTAACTCATGCATACATAACAATAACTTTTTGTGTTATAGCTGCACTGAAAAATCCTGCTTTTCCCTCAAAGCATTTACAGCCATAGGACAAATGTGCACATTTCACTTCTAAATGTACGACTGTGGGAAAAGAAGTTTCAGGAGTCTGACAAATACATTTGCATTGGCTTTTTAAATTTAAAGCAAGTATGAGAATTTGGTCTTACAGCATTTTAATTTCTTACTCTTGTAGAAAATTGAGTACGTCACTCTCTTTGTAATCAGCTGGTAGCCAGATTCAGCTCCTCTCTTTTAAGTGAAATGGGAGACATTGATCAACTTTAAATTTTGCATTGACATTCAGCTCTTTCAGACCATCTTTAAAGAATGAGAATCTAGAGTGAAAGTAGAAAAATTAATGTAGAAACTAAATACGCAGCCACTAACAGGCCTGTCTCACAGGCATCCATCTGACAGGAGCTGTTTTTGGCATAAAATTACAGTAGAGTTGAAGACTAAAATTTATTTCTCTTTCCCCATGCGATTTATAGCATACAGTGATATGACTTTTGGACATGAATCTACACTTTTCAGTGGAAAGAGATTGTGGGTAACCTGTTTTTAGTCTTATCATAGCATGATTAATGTGTCAGCAACACTTCTGTACAAATTAGAGGAGTAGAAGCACTATGAATTTTACTGCAGACTTACTTGAGAGTAGATATCAACCTGTGCTCAATGTTCTTAGCTTTTCTGCAGCAAACTTACAGTGCATTTTCTTACTAAGCCTTGCCTGCAATAAAATGACAGGGTTGGAGAAGATTTTTTTTTGAAGCAGTAAAATCTGAGCAATTGAATATTTGTCATTTGAAGTCTTTCTTAGTATTTTTCTATATTCTATATAGTATCAAGAATATATTATTAATTGTCTATAACTATATCTAAAATATAATAATACACATTATATCTACAGGGTTGCAAGACACACACAGTGATGTAAAATTCATATACTCAATTAAAAAGTAAAATTACCAGAGAAAGGGTAATTAAGATCTCAGTAATACTTCATGACCCAGTGAATAATTTTAGACATTCCATTATAGTTCAGAATCCAGTAAAACACCTCAGGCATTCATCAAGTCATGGTACAAAGACTTGGACTTGAAATATTTTTTGTAACACATATTCATGAATTTCTTTATGCTTCCTACAGAATGCTATGATAATAACTTCTGAGAGAGTATTTTGACAGCAGTATATAAATAAGTGTTAAATACTCCTATTAATAATAGTATTTAACAACACACAGATGGTAAAAGAAGTCCATAGTAGATGCTCTCACATGAACTCCAGTTTCAGCATCACAGCTCCAGCTTTCTTTTTCTAACCTCTTGCAACTTCCCTGCTTAGGACAGGACAGGACTGTTTTCATTACTGAAACAATCTAAGTTACAAGGGAAACAGCTTGATTCAAAACTTCTTGTTCATGCTGGTACTGGGGCATAATAGGCTTCCTTCACCTTATTCAAGAACTTTCTTGAATTGTGTATGATAATTTTCCCTGAAATGGCTGCATTTTACCTGTACTTATCTGTATTGGTGTCAAAGCACTTTGGAGTCTCTCAGGAGGCTATGAATCTTAATGATAACAGAGTTTTCAATAACTCTAGTAAATTATTTTTTTCCTCTTTTTTTTTTTAATTCAATAGCAGAAAAGAACAGTAGAGAAAACAGGTAATTTAATTAGCTCTGAGTTGTGTTTGAGGGAATTAAAGAGCAGTTGTACTCTGAAGTGTATCTATGTGAAAATGATATTTCACAACATCACATTGCGGTGCCTTGGTAATTTCATTCCTGAAAGTGATGGCAAGTCTCATTTCCTCTTGCATTAATGCAATTACTGGTAATGACCAGTAATACAAATTGTCATTAAAACTTGTTAACTCTTTTGTTGTTGAGGCTGAACTTGCATCTTTAGCTGCACTGTGTTCCCCTGTCAGTGGAAATAAACAGGAGATGAATGGGTTGATAGGACATGGCATGAGTTTGAGTATCAATATTCTGCCTCCAAGTCAACACCCACATGAGCTGAGCTCTTTGAGTACAGTAGGAACCAATTTTCCCAGGTGAGAGTACTTTGTCCTAGCTATGGTGGGTAAGTGCCATCCCTGCCAGCACAAATTTCCCTTCCTTACCTTTGATTAAGATACTGAGTGTAAAATCCCAGTTCCGTTCAATTTGCTTTTACTTCTAGAAAGAGGGCAAATAATTAACAACAGTCCTTTCACTTTTCTTACCCTTCCTGGCAGTGAAATACAAAGGTGATAAGGCAATAGCTCCCTTTGTACCCACTTTTGCTTAGTTTGAGATGTGTGTCACATGAAAAGAGAGCTTGCAGGGATGTATAGTTTGAAAGCAGAAGGTCTAGACTTTTTTAGATAGTGGGAGTTGCACTGCTTTCTCATCTTAACTATTCTGATCAGAAATCTCATTTTAAATTTCCTGAATACCAGCTTGTTTCTGGTCTATCTCATAAAATGATGGTTTTGTTTTAATATCTGGTTTCCTGCGGCGCAAAGGAACTTTCTCATTTGGCTAGTAAAAAAAGTTACTATTTATATCTATCTAGATATTTAAGTCTTCATCTTTACCTATCTGTAATTATACAAAGAGAAAAAATAAACTTAGTTCCTTATAGCTGTGCTGGGGTATAAAACCTTTCCCATGGAATTCTGTTCTTGACAGAAGACGTTTTGCCCTCATTTTTCAACATAATCTTTATATTGCTACTGAATAGCTGATAGTTTTGTTGGACTCTCTGTCTGGATCTTAGAAGGAACTTCAATGTAATATTTACAGCAATGGAAAAAGAAGCAGTAGTCAGATATATAAACTTGGCTGACACTGACCAAAAGACCCTATGAAATTACAGTAGTTTTGCTCTGCCCTATTAGAAACATAACCTCATTTCTAACTTTGGTTTTACAAAGACTTTTACAACTATATTGTTCTTCAAAATGCAATGAAAAAATGTTGCTAGCTCTTGAGATTGGAACCTTGTTTGATAAAAAAAAATAGACTTAAAATTCACCTAGATGGCAGTATCAATAAGAGAAGGTTATGTAGAAAGTCCCATTTTCACTTTTTATGTGTCTCTCATTGTGCAAAAGTTAGTTTTTTATTTTGCAGGATAAGTCAGCTCAACCCAGTATGGAGCAATCTTGCCATAGCGCTTGTGGTCTGCTCTGGAGATGGCTTGCAAATTGTCAAGTCAGGAAAAGATTGGTGCAAGGTCTCTAGTGTTAGAAATCCTGAGATCCATGTTTCTTCCTCCAGAAACATTTATCCTCTCTGAAGCATCTTACAACATTTCCTTTGAGCACTTTTGCAGGAGGAGAGAGAATCCTTTATGCCCCAGAAGTTCCTGGCTTATTGCAGCTATGTTGAAGCCAGAAGGTTATGTGTGCCTTTGCAATATGTATATTAGAAGCATTTCCATGAGGACAGAAAGAAAGACACTGTAGCATTTATGGAACAGCTGTCGCCCAAGTTGCTCAGCATAAATGTTAAAGATGATCCACTCTGTGTGCTGAAAATCAGGTCCCTTTATGAAAGGAAGTCATGAGACACAATACAGGGAACCATGGTTGTCTCCTACGCATGGTAGCCTGAGCAGGCAGCACGAAGAAAGCAGAGAGAAATAAAAAGAAATTTCCTATGAAGAGAAAAGATTCTTATTTCCTCAGATTTTTACTCTGCCACTCAGCCAAAAATAAGAAGGAAAACAATACTTCCTAGGTTTTTTACATATACCCTGACATAGGTAGTCTTACTGAGAAAGACAGTATTTTCTTAGAACCAGAAGGTTACAAAGTGATTCCTAATAAGAATCTGAATATACAGCAAAATACGATGGACTGCTCTTTGTGATTTATGAGTCCTCTTTAACTGGTTGTTTTGGTATTTTTTCTTTGCAGGACTGAAAATATTAGCTATAAAACCTTGAGGTTGCTATCTGTTTCCTTACACTGAAATGTACAATCAGCTATTTTAAAGAAGTGCTTTCTTACATCCTTTGAGGCTTGTTAGCACAATGTGTAACTGCAATGCACAATGAACACTCACTCAGCAAGCAACTTAATTGTTTTCTTTCTTCTTTTCTTTCAAAGAAAGATAAATACTGTGACAGGAGGTATTTATTTAAAAATGGATCATATGCTCTGAAAATGGCACTCACATCCACTTTTTAAACACATTCTAGGTGAAAAGACAGCCATTTGAGCAACTCATTTCTATTCACTTAGCTTTGTATGTCTTCAGTCTTTTTTATCCATTCTTTCCATGGATAGTACAGCTTTCCCCACTCCTTGCAATTTAGGTGGTAGCTCCTTGCAGTTCCAAAAGCTTCTGTGCATTAATCTACTCACATGCAGCTCACTGCAAACGAGGTCAGAGTGAAGAGCAGTGCTGTGCCATTGTGAGTGCTGTCAAAAACGCTGTGCAAAGCCTAAAACATTTATTTAAAAGATTCCATCTGAAGTTATTAACACTGAAAGCATGTTAAATAGCTAAGACATTCATGCAGTAAATTAGGTCCTTTGTGTTTGATGAAACTATTCATGTGTGTACATGTTATTAAGATAATAGCCTTAATTGCTTTTCATCATTTGTACAATTTTACTATTTGCACTAAATTCAACTGTGAAAATGAAAGGAGATTATTTAGGTTCTAGTTCTGGCTATAATGCATTAGCACAATGCTGAAGTATTTACACTGTAAGCATAGCAGAGAACTTGTACCCAGTGAGAAGACTTTTAAGAGATTTAAGTATATATTTCTATTAAAAATTCCGTTTTTAATTCTGGTCTGGAACATAAACTTCCTTCCATCACAATCAAAGCAAAGGAACAAGAAAACCACATATACACCACATATTTTCTGTTTGTTTTTTTTTTTTTTTAATGGGAGACCTGAGTAAAAGCAGAAATCTTTCCTCATCCTAACATTAGGAAATGTAATAAGACCAGATCCTGATTTTTAATGCATTGCTGCCTACAAAGGAAGGGAATTGCCACCTATTTTCTGGTAGACTTTCTCCATATCATAAAAATGACTGTGATGCTAATTTTGCTGTATTTTTGACAAAACTGACAATATGTCAGCAAACTTACACAGAGCTCTAAAACAAGAGGCAATAAAAACCTTTACAGCCCTTACTAGTACCTTTACCCCACATATGGCAACATGCAGTTCACATACCTCACATTCATATTTTTGCAGTTCATTAATAAAAACTCAGTTCCCCTTTAACTCAGCATAAATAGAGTTCTTGTATGTAATGTATCTCATACTTCTCAGTGGCAGATATTCATATAACAGGGTTTTTTCTCTCCCTTATGATTCATGAGCTCCTAACACAGTCCTGGAGGTCCACTGTGAAACTTGGTCTCAATAAGCACCTATCAGAAGTAAAAGGGTCTCTTTGACAATGGGGTTTTTACGTGGATTTCATAAGAAAAATCATGTCTGGGGAAAGAACTTGGGCTGGTGGAAGGAATTGCAGATGACATTACCCACCAAATCCATCAAACCCCTCAAGAAAACCTGACTGAAGGTTTGACTGAGTAGCACAGTGTGTACATCAGTTCCCGCCAGCTGCAGATCTAATTCACTTACCCAGACTCGGGCAGTAGAGGAATCAAACCTTCCTACAGGCTGAGCTAATACATTTATAAGCAATGTTTACTAAACTAATGAGCACTTCTTGCTAAAAGACCATTAAAATAGGGTCAGAAGCCTGTTACTTAGATGCCTAAGCAGTTCTTGATGCAAATAAGGCAGAAATATAGTGGAAACTCTGTTCAAAAGGATTAAACAAATCAGCTAAATCCAAGGAGATTTAGAAAATGATCTCACCATTGGCAAGTCAATGGCAGTTTGATGGCTTTTGAATCCCAGTTTTTGTTCTTTCCAAAAAGAAACTTTTGTACAATGAAAAGCCTTGGGGTTGCATTTAAGATGACAGTTGCTACACATCAACAGTGCACTTATTCATGAATTCAAGATTTGATTTCATCACTTTTCATATAATCAAATAGTCGATTAGTTTCACTACTGATATGAGTTTTTATGATTGACAGGTCATATTTATATTGAAAATACTGCATCAAGAGTTGTAAAGTAAAAAAAAAATCCCACAAGAATTTATGACGAGTGCAGCTATATGGCATCTATTTAATACAACATCTGAATTCTTTTATTAAAGAAATCACACAATGGGAAACTGGATGGAAATTTGATCACCACGGAGCTGCATATATTTTTTCTGATTTGGTTAACAAGATGAGAACTAGATCCAGTGTTTCATATCACAGCTTATTTACGCCTTTTCTATGGTAAGAAGAAATAAAATGACAAAAATAAGGATTGGGAAACTAATTTGAAAAACTGTGTATGCCAAGTACTGCTAAGAACTTAGTTAAATGTTTCCCTTTGGTTTTTCCCCTTCACCCAACGTTCAGCAGTGTTCTGGTGAAAACCTGGCACAGCTGCCAGGTTAGGATTTTCACTTTGCTTTTGCCATCTTTGCTGGTGTTTGCCTACATGTTTGCCCCAGGTACAGCTGTACCCACAGGTACACCTGTGTGATGCTCATCATCTTTCACATAGGTAGATAACAAACGAGGTAGCGTGCAGCAACCACTGAGACAGGGCAGCTGTGCCAAACCAGTTCCCAGAGGACTCTGCAATGCAACAACCCCTCCACATGGTTGGCTACTGCTCCATTTGCCTTACAGTTCTCAGTTACAAGCTGTGTTCTTTCTCCCTTTTCTTCCCTTTCAGTGGCTGTGCAACTAATACTTGACATACAGCTGACCTGTATATTACAACTGAATTACATTGCAGGGTTTTTTTTGGTGTATTTTCCATGGGAAATCTCAAGGAAAGCCCCTTGGCATTGTGGAAAACATAGTCAATTTTACTGTGGGGATAGAAGACACATTTGAGGTATCTATTTTTCAGAGATTTTAAAGAATCTGTTATAAGCAAATATTGTATTATCTTGTACAGGAGGAAGTTACAATATTTTGGCTGAAGCATCTGAAGTGATTTTGTGTTTCATTAGTTGAAAGAGATGTTTATTTCTATTTTTGTTCAGTAAAGGTACTAATTTTTCAACTCTACCCACACAAATATACAGATAGGCTAATTCCCCCCTAGAAAATGGATTAAAAATAATTTCTTCTCCTTCTAAAGCATTTGGAAGTTTCCAGAAAATATTGTCATTTAAAAAAATCTCAGAAAATATAGATGAAAAGTAATTTCTGTGGGTTTTTTGTTTGTGTTTTTTTGGTTTTTTTTGTTGGTTTTGTTTGTTTGTTTGTTTGTTTGTTTTAAAAGGGATACTGTCCTCTTTTTGGTCTAATTTTTAAACTGTGCAGACATACCTGCAAATTCTCTGGTGCAGGAACCTTGTCTCAGTCTGTTTCTGTAAAGAACCACCTCATAATAAACCTAGACCCATAAATAAATCTAGACCCAAAATTGAGGAATATAAAAAAGGGAAAATTTGTGAAGAACTGTCTGCAATAGTACTCATATTGCCACACATTTGAATTAGTTTGGCAATTATTTCAGGAAAAGCTCAACTGGGATAATAATCTGATGTATTATATTTGTGTACCAATTATTTCACAGATTTCTTCCAGCTATTCTTACCCTGTTAGTCAAAGTAACAAATCCTCCTTGTTGGACACAGTTAAATATCTCTATCAGATTCAAATGAACGACTCCAGGAAGACAAGCAGGATTTGGTCTGTATCATGAACAGCCAAAGCTGACAAACAATTAGTTCCCGAATGCCACTTTCTCTGCTTTCAAAGATATACATAAGATGACTGCAGAATCATCCTCTCTGTACCCAGGATGTCTCAGAGTGTTGTTTACTGTAAGGCATCTTCACAGGAAATCTTTGTGGTGGTGTAATTCACCAGGAGATGTGTGAACAGCCTGCTGTTTTCTCACGGTTGAAACTGTATTATTGCCAAATGAACTCAGTAATTTACTTGATGTTTAAATGGGAAGCTAAATGCCGTTCTTCACCCCCTAAGGTAAACTGGCTGGAGATATTTACAGTGCTGATAACAAACCAACACCACAGGAGAGAGAAAATCTCGACTTTCAAGTTTGCCCCAGATGGTAACAAGACCTGTCTGCTACCTGGGAACTGAGGACAAAGGCAGACACAAAGATCCACAGGCTACAAAATAATTTGACAAGAGCACAAGGACCATCTCGGTAATTGCTGCCGACACCAGTCCAAACCACTGTTCTGGATGCTCGTGCTGAAAGGGCTGTCCCTTACCTTGCAGAGGTTGATTTGGAGGCCATTTCTGAGAACCACAGCATGTTATTTCACCAGCCAGCTTGTCAGCTCAGGGATGAGAAAGTTGTAATGCTATTGCCACTTATTTCAGTGCAAAACAGAGCTGAGATTTCAGCATGTTGATGACAATGCAGCTGCATCACCCACCTTATGCTTCCTCTAAGGACCTCACTGTGGAGGAGGAGGGGTAGCATAACTAGGGAAGGAAAGGGTAGAGGGAGTCCTCATATTACACTGTTTAGTTTATCATTAATATCTTAACTAATCTTATTGCAAATAATAATGGCACTCTTACCCCAATCTGATTAATAATTTCTTGAAATACATTCCAAGAAACAGAAGGTACAGTGTTAAAATTAAAAATGCCTAATATGGAGACCCTTCAGAGGAAAAGCTGAGAAATCTTTCCAACAATTAGAAGTAGATGTGAGATACCAGAGTTACTATTACTTGTTCCTTCAATAATCCAGGCATGGCTAATAGAATTTCACATTTCTCATCTAATAATAACTTTGAGCTTATGTTGTTTATAAACAATGCCCCTTTCAAAAGAATACACAAATCATTAATTTAGGTGAAAAAAAGAAATTCAACCTACTTTTTTCACAATTTTAAATTTTCAAAATTACCAGCTCAGAATTAATTGACAAAATGTCAATGATCTTTTGTGTTATAGACAGAAGAAAAAGCTTCAGAAATATGAAAACAAGGCTTATGATGTAAGAACACATTTGAGAATGTTGTTAATTCATCAAACTTTACAGTTCAGAATGAAAAAGTTGTCAAATGGAAAAGGTTACAACAGAAGCTACCTACAAAATTCAATGATGCACCTCCTCAGACTGAATTCTGAGTGCGTCCAAATGTGTTTTAAACTACACATTTTAGAGGGTACATTTGTATTCTGTGCACGGAGATGGGAATGGAGCTTGCTCTCTGCTGCAATCTTGAACTGGCACCGGCAGCCACAATTGCCTGTCCTAAATGATGAAGAAATTGCCGTGTGAGTGTGAACCCTCCCTGCAGCCTTTGCAGTCCAGTGCCAAGTTGAACGAGCACACATCACAGTGAACATCACATGCTACTTAAAAGAAGAGACTTGCAAGCCTGGTCCAGCCTGGGCAAACACAGATTACGTTCGATCACACTCCACTACGCTGTGCTTGCAATACACCTGGTTTAGCATTCATGATAGCTGGCCTTAACTTGGAAAACAGCCTACAGAGGTTGTATTTGAGTACAGCTTCCTCAAATTATGTCTGTGGTACACAGAGAAAACGAGGAAATACATATATTTTAAAATTCCCCATATTTCAAGCAGCAACTGTGAAAATTAATCTAAGGGATGAGATGTGGCATTCTGGCACAGGCTACCAGACATCTAATAATAAAAGAACATTAGCTGCTCTGCATAGGTGGTTGGATTTGCTCCCACAGGCTTTCCAGTATGCTTTCCACTACATTTTAATACTTCTGTTCTGTTAAAATAGCCATTTACTAAGGATTCTGATGTCTAATACAAGAGGAGCAGGGTTACATGATAGAAAATATCCATATAGTCAGTATATAAAGGAGGTCTGGACATACAGAATAGTGTTGAAGCTCCACTTGGCTGAATTAGGATTTCATCAGAACTTAACAAAGGATGGTGTTGTTTGTTTGCTTCCTTGGTTTTTTTAAAGGAAAAAAAGTAGCAATTTTTTTTAATTTCACTATGCTCCTGAAAATACATTTTGTGAATGGCTCTAACTTGTAATGTAGATCATCATTACAAGCACCGTTTTCTGCTGAGGCAAATTCTCTTCGATGGGTGCAAGACTGAACTAGGAGGGCTCCTGAGCAGCCTTTCAAAGTTTCAGGCTCCTGCCAGCCATGAATGCCCCTCATGAGCCACGTGGCTCTCATCCAGTCACACATTTTCTCCTATATCCTTCTTCACAGGTCATGTTTTTCAGTCAAGTGCAGTCTGAGTTACTCAGAAGTTTGAAGGCACTTTACTTTGACACTCTAGCACTGGTTTTATTGGATGACTCTTCACAACCTTGTGCCTTTCTTATTTATTGTTCTTAAGACAGACTTTGTGTTGCTTCTCCTCCAAGGCTAAAAGGAAGCAGAACAAACGTAGGTTTTAAGTTACCTTATGTCCTGGTTTGAGCTAAATAGAACTAATTTTCTATTTAGTGATTTTACTTTTCAGCTCAGTCTCTTTTAAGTGACTGAACTTGCTGAAAACTGGCAGCATGTTTTCCCAAACAGCACTGACAGAAGATATGCTCAAGGTCAGTTGTCTCATCATGGATGCTGTGTCTACACCTACAGGGGGAGAAGCGGACCCAAAACTGACCAACGAGGTATTCCATCCCACGTACTCCATACTCGGTATAAAACCGAGAGATCACCGAGGGTCTCGTGCCTTCCTTTTTGTGCTTTTTGCCCTTTCCACCGTTCCTTCCATCTCGACCCTTCTGTCCATCTCGATCCTGCAGAGGCCGAGGCCTGAGCAGAATCCTGCTCGTTCATCTGCCACTGATCCTGATTTGTGTGTCCTGCATCCTGCTCCCACCTGCTGCTGAGTTTGGTCTGGGACTTGTCCAATGCCCGGCTCTGCAGAGCCTCTGGTGACGTACTCATCATTGAGGGGGGGAAGGGTGGGGGAAGGATTGGCTTTGTATATATATTTGTACATATTTGTATATATTTCATTATTTTTCTATTTACAATATTATCTGAAGTATTAGTATTATTGTTTCATTAGATCTGTCAGTTTTATTTTCCAACCCATAAAGTCTCTCTCCCTTATTCTCTTTTCTCTTCCCTTCTGGGGAGGGGAGAGGGGTTAATAGAGAGCATCTGTCCTGGATTTAGTGGCCGGCCCAGCCCTAAACCACGACACCTTAGTGCTGACAAAGGCCATCATCAAGGTAATTTCCCATATCCCTCACCCAGGTACTGAAAAATGAATAGCCTAACAACAACAGCGACAATAATAACAACAACAAAAATATTTTTTAAATGGTTGGTTTTTTTTCCTTTCCATCTTTCAGTTTTGAAAGTTTAGTATCGAAAAAGTTCTTCCACCACTATGGAAGTTGCAAAGTTACTCTTCCTACAAGTGAAAGCTCAGGGCTTTGCCTACTCACACGCTTCCAGAAAGGGTCTTTCAGGAAGGCCTGAGATGATAGAAGGCAGAGAAGCCCTCCAAAGAGA